>NW_013668811.1:42917-58125 GCF_000517525.1 Limulus polyphemus
AACTAACTATAGTTTGGTTTAGACTCGGTATAGGATAAACCAGAACTAATATACTTTGGTTTAGACTCGGTATGGATAAACCAGGACGTACATAGTTTGGTTTAGACTCGGTATGGATAAACCAGGACTTCATAGTTTGGTTTAGACTCGGTATGGATAAACCAGGACTTCATAGTTTGGTTTAGACTCGGTATGGATAAACCAGGACTTCGTAGTTTGGTTTAGACTCGGTATGGATAAACCAAGACTTCGTAGTTTGGTTTAGACTCGGTATGGATAAACCAGAACTTCATAGTTTGGTTTAGACTCGGTATGGATAAACCAGAACTATACACTTTGGTTTAGACTCGGTATGGATAAACCAGAACATCGTAGTTTGGTTTAGACTCAGTATGGATAAACCAGAACTTCATAGTTTGGTTTAGACTCGGTATGGATAAACCAGAACTATATAGTTTGGTTTAGACTCGGTATGGATAAACCAGAACGATATAGTTTCATTCTTATCAATTAATTCCGCAAACTCTGTCTTGAATTGTTGAATTACTTAGTAGAAAATGATATAAAAAGCGTTACTTTTATATTTCTGTTTAGTTTGTTTGTTTGTGTTTTTAACAATAAGTTATTTTGCGTTGTGTCCCCCGCGTGAATCAAACCCCAGATTTTACCGTTGTGAGTCCGTAAACTCAGCGCTGACTCACTGGGGGGTCGGGAACATTATGGATCTTACATTGCATTGTTGTATGCTTAAGAGCCTTCACGTAGAATAAATTCTCGTAGAATAAACGTATAGAAAATTCTGATGTAACGTCGTATATATAAAGTAAAATTAACTGACTTTACAATAGTAAGCAAAACGTTTGATTTAGCAAACTTTGCGTTAAAGCAGTAAGCACATGTAATCCGTAAAATTTGTAATTTAATAAACTTCTAGGCGTTAGAATAAGAAGCACAGTACGTACAATTGTTTTTGCATCTAGAAACAACGTATTTGTTATGCTTCTTCAGACGGTGAAAATAATTTTTAAATATATTTTATGTCAGAAGCGTTTGTTTGTTTCTTTGAGAGAAGAGTCACATTAGGCTATCTGCTGTATACTCCACAAGGAATCGAATCTCGGATTTTAGTGCTATAAGTACGTAAACTTACCGCTGACCTACAAGGAGACGTTAGAGATATAATTAAGTATACATCTTTAAGAGCTATATAATAAACGTTCTGAAAAAACAAAAATAATTATGGTAATTTTGTCCACTGTTTCAATGTGTGCTTACCAAGAGTTAATATGTTGATTGTTGCTTTAGGGACGATTTACTAATTACAGAGTTTATCAGTACTCTGCGAAACCGGATAAATGTTATTGGATAAGCAACGCCAATAATTATTCAGTTTATCGTGAAGTCGTGGTCACGTGAAAGAAGATGAGTTCAAAATATTAATAACATTTTTATTGAAGTCTCCTAATGGCACCGTTAAGCTTTAAAATATTAAATTTGCTAAATTAAAGAACATTAATGCTTAAATAAATTTTCAGTTTAAAGATACATAATTTGAACTTGGTAATGATAATAATTTCCAACGTTTTTCAGTCTCTTATAAAGCTTCTCTTCCCCAGATGACGTATGTCAACGTTAAACAAAAACCCTCTCTGTCGTAAATAAGTGGATTTAAGTTCTGCTATCAATTTTCAATTACCTTCATGAGTATACGAGATATTCTAAGAACGTTTTTAAAGATAGTTATCTCCATGATTTGATCTATGATATTCATTAATCCCCTAATTTAAAGCGGGACTGCAGTTTCGAACAAGCTAATGAAGTGTAAACCAACCTTTTAAGGAATGTCGTGGAAATTAAAAGGAATGACTTTTTATCCTCATTAGACTCATTATTTCACGTATTCTATACAAATATTTGATAGAAAGTGCTTCTATTAGCCTGATCCACGTGTCTGATCTGATAAAAGAGCCTGCAAGCACGAAGTTACAACGAAAGCTTTTTATAAAGCTATTAAAATCTGTACTAGCTTCAGAAGTGCTCTTTCAACGGGAAACTACAGCTAACACCGAATTAAGAATGTCGTATTTCAGGAAATCGATTGTGTTTTGTATTTTATCATCCGACATTCCACGAGTTTGTTTAAACGAACGGAATCCCCCTGTTAAACTTATGATATTAGATTAATACTCCGCCATTAGACAACTTCAGAGAAATCCCAATATTTCATAAGATTGGTTATTTCTCTCCCCCCCCCCCCGTTAACATCAAAGATCAACTTCAAGGTCATTCTTCTATTTCTGTTGGCGTCTCACGAAGACGTACAAGCTCTTTGTTCTCTTGCTGAACGTGACGGTTCGTCCAGAGTTACACCACCTTCATTAGATCCTGCCTTGTTCGCGTCACGCCTAGCGTGCCAATTTGTGTAAATATTGTTTAAACCGTATTTATTTATTTATAATGAAGCATAACGTTTCCTAAATAATGATAAGAGTTCTCTGGCCTCAGAAATTGCTTGATCAGTTTTATCAGACTTCGAAAAGTCTTATATATATACGTCATTTTTAATGGTATGTTCTTAACTGTTTAAATACATAATTTAAATTGTTCATATTTTAAAATAAATCAAAAAATCCAACGCGGATGAGTAACAGTCGATCGTGTTATGATTAAGCTTTACGAATTCCTCCTCTGTTTATGCGCATCTTCCTGGTGGCTCAACTATTAACTTCAGTGCTTATAAAGCTTATAATTCGTGATTCGGTCCCCTAGGCGGGCACATAGAATAGCTTTTTGTGCAGCTCTGAATGTGGCTTAGTAGTTCGCGTGCCAGATTATGGATCAGAAAATCTAATTTTCCCACCGTGGTGCCGCTGATCATGCTCCGAGTGCATTATAATAGTGACAGTCAACCCCGTTATTCAGTTAAAAGCTGGATAAAGTCATTGTGCTACTGGTGCTGTTCGAATGGCCACCTTTGCTCTGGTCAATATTTCAAAATTGAGGACAGCGACACCTGAACCATAGAAGTCTCTGACCTAGTCTTTTAGCGAATGTGTCACAAAGAATGCCGTTAGGGCCGAAAACACCAAATACTAATATCTGTTTATATGATGCACAAGAAATCAAATACAAATAGACTAAAGTACACCAGGAACAAACACCCTGGTAATATTGGCCATGATCAAATTTACAAACATCCTGATCCTGGTAACATTGGCCATGGAAAAATTTACAAACATCCTGGTAACATTGACCATGGCCAAAATTACCAACCAATGTGGGATTATGATCCTGGTAACTGGTCCTGGCCAAAGTTACCAACCAATGTGGGGTTATGATCCTGGTAACTGGTCCTGGCCAAAGTTACCAACCAATGTGGGGTTATGATCCTGGTAACACTGGTCATGGCCAAAGTTACCAACCAATGTGGGGCTATGATTTGAACAGAGCTAAGATTTATTAGTTATTTTTTTCGTATTCTGATGCCTTTTCAGAAATGGCGAAAGTTACCGTCCAATGTGGGGTTATGATCTTGGTAACATTGGCCATGGTTAAAGTTACCAACCAATTTATAGTCATGATCCTGGTAACACTGCCCTTGATAAAAGTTACCAACGAATGTGGGGTTATGATCTAAACAGAGCTAAGATGTATTATTTATTTTGTCGTATTCTGATGCCTTTTCATAAATGGTCAAAGTTACCGTCCAATGTGGAGTCATGATCCTGGTAACATTGGCCATGGTCAAAGTTACCTTCCAATGTGGGGTTATGATCCTGGTAACACTGCCCATGGTCAAAGTTACCAACAAATGTGGGATTATGATCTGAACAGAGCTAAGATTTATTATTTATTTTGTCGTATTTTGATGCCTTTTCATAAATGGTGAAAGTTACCATCCAATGTGGGGTCATGATCCTGGTAACATTGGCCATGGTCAAAGTTACAAACATCCTGCTAACATTGGCTGTGGTCAAAGATATCGTCCAATGTGGGGCCATTGTCATAGTTACCAACCAATGCAGAGTCATGATCCTGGTATGGACAAATTTACAAACATCCTGATAAGATTGGCCACGGCCAAAGTTACCAACCAATGCGGGGACATATTCTATTTAAATAGAGTTCATGTTTATTGGTTATTAGATTTGGCGTGTCTCAATTATTATGGATTCATTATTAAAATCTTATTACACCAGTATTCTTATTGAACTTGCGTGTTTGATGTTTTGTCATTTTCAAATAAAAAAATAACCCTTTGAATGGTAAAAGGTTCTCCATTATCCACCAAACTGTAGCCACAGGGGGAATTATAGACATGGGGTCAAAGTTATGAGGCAGGTAACTTTGGTCACCCAATTTAAAAAAAGAACAAAAACATATACACCATTAGGTGGCCATAATATTACATGTGTTCATAGGTTTAATAAAAGTGCCTATTTAAATAACGTTATTGTTTAAGTTTATGCAACAGGTTTCCAAAAAATGACGAAGTTTACTCATAAGTTTTCGTGTAAGCACGTTAGGTACAATATGAGATATAAGCAGGTGGTCCACAATATTGTAGTTAGTTTTGACATTTAGTGAAGCAAACAATGTGAACATTGAAAAAAAAAGAATACAGGTTAATGAGAATTTCTTTCGAATTTTTGTAATGTTTCAGTCTCCTCCCCCCGACGGAACAGCGGTAAGTTTACGGATTTACAGCGCTAAAATCCAGGGTTCGATTCTCCGAGGTGGAGACAACAAATAACCCAATGAGGCTTTACTCTAAAACAAACGAACAAAAGTACTGTTTCTGGTGCACAAAGCAATTTTCACATTAAAAAGGATTATATCGGTTTACAAACACATGCACATTTATAGGTATAAAAAAGTCAATTTCTTCTTAGAAGAAGTCGTCATTTCGTGGTATTTCTAATGTTCCTTGTCTCGATGCAGAAAAGTAAAAAGGTTTCTAGTTTTGTATAGACTGCTCAGTAAGCCTTCTTCAGCATATGACAGACAGGCCTGAAATAGTTGAAAATAGAGTAGCTCTCTATTGACGTACATTTGTACATGTATGAATATAGGCAAAAATACCCGTCCCCAGTGCTGGGAAAAGTTTAAATTAATCTATCAATTCAAATTATTTCATGGACTTTAAAAAGATTAATTGTGTTGCACTCCTGGGTTCACTCAGAGCCAAAGCTCTGAACTACTT
This sequence comes from Limulus polyphemus, assembly GCF_000517525.1. Classification (NCBI taxonomy): domain Eukaryota; kingdom Metazoa; phylum Arthropoda; class Merostomata; order Xiphosura; family Limulidae; genus Limulus; species Limulus polyphemus. The sequence goes on from NW_013668811.1 coordinate 48,121, forward strand.
ATACCGCCCACCGTGAAAAGTAATTGTTGAGCATTTCAGTCATGCTAAGAGCCGCTTACCAATAGCGTACAGTCAATCTACATTTTTATTCTTGAAGTTGCATCACATTTTAAAATGTGAATGATAGTGTAATCAACTCCTAACAGTTTAGTGTAGAATATCCCGCTTGCGAAATAAAGGTTGACGTCAACATTATTCATGCCTGTTCTCCCGTCATTTCAAAAGTGAATATTGAGCTTTGACTGCGTGCACAGCTTTACAATCGCAAAAGGCAGATGTTCCTCAGACAGACACCACGGTTCGCAATATATTTATATATATATATATATATATATATAAGATTGCAATAAAAATTAAAAAGGAAAACTAAACAGTTGGGATTACCAGATAAGTTCTTCTCTAAGAACTCATTACGTGAAATAGATTAGACATGAACTTTTTAATTTTCCCTTTACATTTTAATATTCGATGCTTATGTTTTAGGGGAACATATATATATTCCTAATTCTTGGATGCTGAATGTATAAAAATTGGCTTTCAAAATAAGTTGAAAGTTAATATTATATCACCATCACGAGCATTAAAGAAAACAAATTCGCCCCCCCCCCTCCTGTTCAGGACATCCCTTTACATTTTAATTATTTTTCAATCTCCTCAAAACTACATTTTAGTTTAAGTTCCTTGCAAAAATTGGGCCCTGTATAATCAAGAATTCATTATACTGTCAGTTTTGCTTGTTGTCATGGGTGACATTGACTTGTTCATTTGTTACATAGATATTTAGGCATTACTCATTTCATTATTACGATCTCCTCAAAATTGTACATCTATCTACAGGTTGTATACGTAAGATTCGCTACTCTGTATGGTTCCTTTGTTCTTCATGGAGATACAACACAAAAAACGATCTTTTGTTTGTTGTCATGGAGACATAACACAAAAAACGATCTTTTATTTGTTGTCATGGAGATAACAGACACACAAAAAAACGATCTCCTCAAAATCATATTTCTGGATATGTTTTACGAAACATCTACAATTTAGTGTACATAATATTTTCCCACTCTGTCTTGTTTATTGTCATGGAAACACTTTACCATTTTTTGTTATGATGGAGACTCCAAAAGTTTTGTATTCCCAAATTCAACAAACACCTCGGGAAATGAAATATCAAACTAGCTACTGTCCTTATGGGGCTAAAATATATTAGATATGTGATGTATAAAGCAATTAGCGAAATAAATATACGTAAATATATATATAGTACAGCGACAAACCTACACATACATATATATATATATATAAACACGTGATAACGAGGTTTTCTAAGCACATCAACAGTTGTTATACACCAATATCATAATCACCCTCATACTTGTTATACACCAATATCAGACCGTTATATTTTATATCTATGATGGGCATGAAAGTTATAAAAAGTACTGAAAATTTCCATTGCGAACATTAAGCACACTAAACGTTAATGTCCTCACACTACAAACTTCACTATACCGCTTAATTTCACAATTTTTTGTCCAATACGACACTTGTAAACTGTGTTGCAGAAAACGACGTTGAGCGATAATTTCTGTAATAAAATCACCTGAATTTACAGCTTTGAGCTTTTGAACCATTAATCACGAGATTGGAATGCAAAGACCGTAACCGAACAACTACATTTATTGCCTGGATAGATAGAAAGGCAGAGTATTTATATTGAATTGACTGTGTTTGTTTATTTGTTTTTTGAATTTCGCGCAAAGCCACAAGGGGGATTATCTGCGCTAGCCGTCCCTAATTTAGCAGTGTAAGACTAAAGGGAAGGCAGCTAGTCATCACCACCCACCGCCAACTTTTGGGCTACTCTTTTACCAACGAATAGTGGGATTGACCGTCGCATTATAAGACCCCCACGGTTGAAAGGGCGAGTATGTTTGGTGGGACGGGGATTCGAACCCGCGACCCTCAGATTTCGGGCCAATTGATTGTGAAATGGACGGCATCTGCCTATAAGAGAAACTTGTAGAAATATTTTGGAAACGTCGTCCTCTACGCTTGAGCTGAGTAAGTAGATTGTTTAGTCACCAATATTTGTACAAGTGTTTCTCTAATAGGCCATTTCACAATACAAGTGTTTCTCTAATAGGCCATTTCACAATACAAGTGTTTCTCTAATAGGCCATTTCACAATACAAGTGTTTCTCTAATAGGCCATTTCACAATCAATTAAATAAAAAAATATTGATCGCCTTATAGAAAAGAAAGTATTTGTATAACCTGAACATTTCTAATATACAAATGAACATTTTCAGACTTGAATAAAATACCTTCCTAGTTGATAAAAAACTACAAACCAGCCGTAAAATAAACCTTCTTATTGCAATAATAAATCACATAAGATTAAAAAAATCACAAAACGCGAAAACCCAAGCACTTTTGAAAGACAAACCTTTCTTCTCTATAAGTGAAAACTCCTTTCAGCCTAAAAGAAAGTCTCTGATTATTAGGTTACCAGAGTGGTAAATGAACATTTCGGTGTTGTTATTTAGTTAACACATTCCGTTTCGTAGCCTTGAAAAGATGTATTCTACGACATCTGTTTTTTTTTTAATGTCAAAAATTATGAGGACAGTTTTAAACAAAACTAAATTATACTAGAATATCGAAATGTTAATTCTCAAAAAGACGTCAAAAGTCAAAAACTTCCCTAAAGTAACAGAATCTTACTATCGTGATTAAAGTTTTCTCTAATGAAACGTGTAATCCCTCCGTGGGTCAGCGGTAAGTTTATGAACTAAGATCATGAGGGTTCGATTAGCTGCCGTGGACAGAATACAGACAACCCAATGTATAACTTTGTGCTAAAAAAAAACAGATACGCGTAGTAAACAAAGCAGAAGCTATCATGATATTTAACACTATTTCTGGAAATTCAGTTATGTGGTGGTATTAATATTGAAATATTTCAGCTGAACTATAAACACGTCACATTCGTTATGCATTTTATGGGCTTTAATGAGATTTAAAATTTGTCCTAAATCAATTGTGTTTATATACGATAACACAGCCTACTCAAACCAAGAATACCATTAGTTTTGGTTAAATATTGTGTAACTTAAAGTTTCGTTAATACCTCGTCGTTATTATAAGCAGAACAGTAGTAGATGATATTATTTGTTGTATGGAATTATATTAATTATTTGGAGATGTGCGGTTTGTTTGTCATCTTGTATCGAACTGGATGATTATAGTTCAAATTTTGTTTGAACTGAATTATCCAGATTTCGTTGCCGAGATACGTGGCAAAGTTTGATGGTTCTTGTTCATTTTATGCCCCAGAACGTGAGTGTTTTGCAAATTTAGGGGCTAAGTTAAATTAGTCAGAGGTTATGTTAAAGAGAAACTCCTGTTAAGCTATCAAAACTAACTAACGTAGAGTTGAATACAACGAAATGGAGCCAAGGAGTAGGACGACGAAAACTAAATGGACTACGCGTTTCATTATTGTCAAATACTGTGGTTTGTTAATGTCATCTCTGAGCGAACTACAGTCCAGGGATATCATACTATCACAGCCTGCCATTTGTAGGCTCAACTGAGGAAACTACAGTCCAGGGATATCACATACTAACAACCTGCCGTCTGTGGACTAAACTAACACATCACAGTCCAGGAATATCACATACTAACAACCTGCCGTCTGTGGACTAAACTAGCACATCACAGTCCAGGGATATCACATACTAACAACCTGCCGTCTGTGGACTAAACTAGCACATCACAGTCCAAGGATATCACATACTAACAACCTGCCATCTGTGGACTAAACTAGCACATCACAGTCCAGGGATATCACATACTAACAACCTGCCGTCTGTGGACTAAACTAGCACATCACAGTCCAGGGATATCACATACTAACAACCTGCCGTCTGTGGGCTAAACTAACACATCACAGTCCATGAATATCAGATTCTCACAACTTGCCATCTCTGGGCTAAGATAAGCAGACAACAGTCCAGAGATATTATAAACTCCCAACCTGCCATCTCCGGACTTATCTATCACATCACAGTCCAGGCATATCAGAACATCACCTCTGACTAGATTCATACTTGATTTTCTTAGATAAAGGAGCTCTCTGCGGGTAGTGTAAAACAGAAGTGAATAACCTAAACAGTTCTGGAGGAAATGTATTACTAATTCAAGCTAGCTCAGGAAAAAAATACCAAGTTTCTATATATTCTGTACCCTCCAGTTTTTGTTACCCACGTTCACACCAAGTTTTAATTATGTACACATTAGTCTCCATTAGCCTTCTACTCTCCATTTTTTATTATCTACGTTCAAATCAAGTTTTAATTATGTACACATTAGTCTCCATTGGCCTTCTACTCTCCATTTTTTATTATCCACGTTCATACCAAGTTTTAATTATGTACATATTAATCTCCATTGGCCTTCTACTCTCCAGTTTTTATTACCCACGTTCACATCAAGTTTTAATTATGTACACATTAGTCTCCATTGGCCTTCGACTCTCCACTTTTTATTATCTACGTTCACACCAAGTTTTAATTATGTACACATTAGTCTCCATTAGCCTTGTACTCTCCAGTTTTTATTACCCACGTTCACATCGTTTTAATTATGTACACATTAGTCTCCATTGGCCTTCGACTCTCCACTTTTTATTATCTACATTCACATGAAGTTTTAATTATGTACACATTAGTCTCCATTAGCCTTGTACTCTCCAGTTTTTATTACCCACGTTCACACCAAGTTTTAATTATGTACACATTAGTCTCCATTGGCCTTCTACTCTCCAGTTTTTATTACCTACGTTCACACCAAGTTTTAATTATGTACATATTAGTCTCCATTGGCCTTCTACTCTCCAGTTTTTATTATCCACGTTCATACCAAGTTTTAATTATGTACACATTAGTCTCCATTAGCCTTGTAGTCTCCAGTTTTTATTAGCCACGTTCATACCAAGTTTTAATTATGTACACATTAGTCTCCATTAGCCTTCTACTCACCAGTTTTTATTACCCACGTTCACACCAAGTTTTAATTATGTACACATTAGTCTCCATTAGCCTTGTACTCTCCAGTTTTTATTATCTACGTTCACACCAAGTTTTAAATAAGACCAAAACGTTGGTTTAAGATTTATAAATCGTACTTGATATAGAGTAAAAATATCTTGTACAATCTAGCACTACTGAGAGAGATTATACTATGACACAACCAAACATTAGGTCTGTAACTGCTAATTAAACCGAGTTGCAATATCTTCTTGAGTAAACTATATACATGATATGTGAAAAGAGGTTTGTTCTGCAATTAACATACTTAGGGATAAGCCACGGAATTGTAACAACACACAAGCGAGTGTAGACGTATTTGCTCTCATCGGCACACAATCATGACAAGGTAATTACTAATGCAGACATATTTGCTCTCATTAATGGCATGCGTCTTGTTGGTGTCACTCTACAGTTTGCTTTCCGCGGTATGGAGATCAAATTAAACTACAATAATTTTGTTTTTCCTTTTTTATCCAATCGAAATTAGTATAATTATTCATACGTGTATTGAAACTTTCAAGGTTACAAAAGTAAAAAAAAAGATATTCAATGTTAGTTTCACTGCCCTATTTAGAAGTAATACAGGACCCGTTGAGGTTAGTTAACTTGCTAAAAAAGCCAGTTCCAAACTTACCATGTTCACGGCTTTTCAGCATCCCGAAATTTTGTTTCCGTTACAAGGGTGGTTTGTGATATATATACACGGACATTCCAGTTATGCAAGTATTTGAAAAATTAACCCTCGGTGGCTCAGCGGCAAGTTGGTGGGCTTATAACGCTAAAAATCTGGTTTCGAAGCCCGCAATTAGCTTAACAACAAACAAACAAAACATTTGAACAGCTTGTTTTCATGAAAGACTGTTTCATTCGAAATATATTTTCTGTTATTGAGCGATATATTGGACTTTGTTTTTAATGACAAAGCTAAACAATGTGTTATCGAAACCCTGGTTTTAGTGTTAGAAGGCTTCAGATTTACCGCTGAGCTACTGAGGGGGGACGAATATATTGGACTTTGTTTTTAATGACAAAGCTAAACAATGTGTTATCGAAACCCTGGTTTTAGTGTTAGAAGGCTTCAGATTTACCGCTGAGCTACTGAGGGGGGACGAATATATTGGAAGGAAAAACTAATTACTGGCATTTGAACAAATCAGATTTGTGCAATCTTCTATATAAATAAAACTCAAAAATTTATGTGTGTCTATTTGTCCGTTATGTAACTACTCGTAGGACGCTGGACTATTTTCAACCAAACTTTGTGGGATGATAGTTTGGAAAGAGGGACAGGTTAATGGGGGGTTCAAACCCCTCCATCCCATTATTGCTGTTATTGATCATTTATCATTTTGATGGTAGTTAGCTTCTATCACTGGTGGCGCCACATTCTTACTCCAAAAACAAAAAACACTTACATTTTCTATAAAACAAAATACACACAGTGTGGAAGAGGGCACAAAAATGCCTTATATATCTCAGAGAATGAGCTATTACTCTCTATGGAGGAATGCAATGAAAAAAATGGCCGCCACTATTGCAATACTACATAAACTCAGCTGAAGTGTCTACTCTAACAGCCACCATAAGACTGATATAAAGAGCCGTTTCTAGAATTGTACCAACTTCCTATTTGACCTGTGACCTTTCAACTTCGGCTCGTAAGACAATGCGGCCAATGAACGTCAATTAATTAATCACGTGAAACACTGTGGAAGGACATTAAGAGCTAGATGTTGAAAGCGGGTAACAGACAGCCCCTCCTCCCTACCGTCACAACTTTTGCCGCTACCTCTTCCTACAAAGTCACCCTGACATCGCACAGTGTATACCATGTTTTAAGTACATTCATATTAAGTTCTTAAAACGGATACAAATCATTTGGTGTGGTAATAATGAACACTGTAATAATATGTTATGTTATAAATAAATTGTGTGAAAATTAGGATTTTTGTATTATTTATCATAGCATCCACCCACACATGTTTTTAAGTTCATAACCCATTCAAAGGACGGGTACCTCAGCTTGTATGCCATATATTTGGAACATAAAACTCCTTCTTGTTAATGTAAATACTTAGGAATAATAATCAGAAAACACATAATGTCAAACAAGTTGTTGGATGGTTGTTAAGCCCAAAGCTATACATTGAACTATCTGTGCTCTTCCCACAGTGGGTATCGAAACCCAATTATTAGCGTTATAAGCCTCCAGACTTACTGCTGTGCCAGAGAATGATATAGGTCTGTACAAACCATTATACAATATTTCTTTCATTTGAAAACATTAAACAAGCAAAACCTAAACCTTGGGCTCCTCGTGTCAGATCGCATAGTGGGATTTGAGCGTCACTCTTATAATCCACACAAAGCCCCAAAGTGAAAAGTGTGATTGTTGTTATTGGCAACAATGCAATAACCAAAGAACTTCAAATTCACAGCCCAGAACGCTAACCACTAGGCCACATCCGGCCCTAAAATAATAAATACTTCATTGTTATTGGCAACAATGCAATAACCAAAGAACTTCAAATTCACAGCCCAGAACGCTAACCACTAGGCCACATCCGGCCCTAAAATAATAAATACTTCATTTTCTTGCTCTTCATAATGTTTATTGTATCTTTGTAGACAATGCAAGAAGAAGGAACGAGTACATTCCGAAAACACTCAGGTTATCGGATTCCTACTCAATTTACACCCGAAGAAGGAATGTCTGCCTACCAAAAACACTCAGGTCATCGGGTTCCTACTCAATTTACACCCAAAGAAGGAATGTCTGCCTACCAAAAACACTCAGGTTATCGAGTTCCTAATCAATTTACACCCGAAAAAAGAATGTCTGCCTACCAAAAAGGCTCAGGTTATCGGGTTCCTACTCAATTTACACCCGAAGAAAGAATGTCTGCCTATCAAAAACACTCAGGTTATCGGGTTCCTACTCAATTTACACCCGAAGTAGGAATGTATGCCTACCCAAAAGGCTCAGGTTATCGGGTTCCTACTCAATTTACATCCGAAGAAGGAATTTCTGCCTACCAAAAACGCTCAGGTTATCTTTTGGTGATTTATATACTTTTTTATTCTTAGCGTTTTCTAAGAGTAATGTGTGTGTTAATAAGTAATTACAAGAACAAGAAATAAACATTACGGTAACCGATCTTATTTTATCTTTTACATTGGCAAACAAATGTTAATTTCGAAGAATGCTAGATTCCAGAAACGTAGCGTAATCTCATTGGTTTCTGTGAAAAAAAAAAAAAACCCCAAACGTTTTTCTCTGACAATCAACGGAAGAGAGAGGATATTTCTAAGTTATGAACACAGATGAGAAACGGCATGCATAAAAAGAGAGTTACTGGTTGCTTGACGAAAACGAAGAAAGAGCTTGCGGAAAATTGGGTTACATCGTTTGTATTGGCATATTAAAAAAGTTAAGTTCGAATATTTAATACTACAAACTTTATAACATTGGATATCCGTAGGACTTACCAAGAATTTTCTTCACGGAGAGAGAGAGAGTTTTTAAGATCGGTACTGGCCCAGGTGTGTTCGCTTGAGTTCAACGTTTGAGCTGGAACTGGTTCCGGATTTGACTCTTGCTGACAGTCTACTAGAATTGAATGCTTGTCAAAGGCGGCAGTGGTGGCTGTTTTAAGTCTCACTGAACGATTGGGTGACTCAACGTAGGCGGTAGCACGCTGCGCATGCGTAAGTGGAAGACAAGATTTTTTGTACGATAAGCGATTCACCAAATAACATGAATACTTTTTTCTCAAACAGTATACACAGGAAGTTGATGAATTTCTTCTAATTGTTTAATTTCGGCGGCAGTTTAGAATGTTTCGAAGGAAACAAAACTAGAAATTGTTAAACATTTGCAGGATTTACATCATTAACTGCGTAGGCATTTTCATTGTTCGGCATTTTTCGCGTAATTTTCATTTGGCAAGAATGGTAAAAGTTTAATATTCTACGACACGCACTCTTATATGACGTCAGGAGATCATTTAACTGCAAGAGTTTTATAATGATTACTCTTTTGAATGCCAGCACAAACGAGTTTCAGCGTCCTGCTTACAATAAGTTACCCAAGCATTTGTACGTTAAGCGATTCACCAAATAACACAGATACTTTTTTCTCAAACAGTATATACAGGAAGTGTTGATTTAAAGTTTTGTATTAATGGTTTAAGATTTGATGGTTAGTTTTTAGAGGTAAACATCGTTGTTTTGTGCGGGAAACTTCATTACTTTTTCCCGCTGGAAATGTGGAAAGGAAAATAATTAAAGTAAACCTGAAATTAAAAAGATTTTAAGAAAGCTGTTTACTAATTTTAATCACAGGTTTATTTTTTCTTGTTTGTTTGTTGTTAAGCGCAAAGTTAGACAGTGGGCTATCTTTTTCTCTCCCTACCACGAGTATCGAAACCCGGTTTTTAGCGTTATAAGTCCGCATACTGGGGGCTATTTTTCCTTTTCTTGAATTTATATGAAATTCCGTAAAAAGGCAGGTGGGTGAAACTTTGAAGGTTATAACGCTTCCCACGGCTGAAAGGGCGAGCATGTTTGAGGGAAGGGGATTCGAACCCGCGAGCCTCAGATTGTGAGTCAAGTGTTCTAACCCCCTGGCCATGCTTATCAATTTCAAACCTTTAGAGATTTAGTCAGAAGAGATCGGAATCTTGTTTTATCCCTTTCCTAAGGGTGTTCATGTGTCTTCTTTAGGACAAAAATAAATAGTTGGTGTTTGTTTCAGTCTTCTCCTAGCGGTAATCTTATGATATCATTAGTAGATAAAAAAATAGTTGGTGTTTGTTTCAGTCGTCTCCTAGCAGTAATCTTATGATATCATTAGTAGATAAAAAAATAGTTGGTGTTTGTTTCAGTCTTCTCCAACAGGAAATCTTAT
>NW_013668811.1:58968-65745 GCF_000517525.1 Limulus polyphemus
TCCTAGTGGGGATATTTTGACCTAGTCAACAACGAAAGTAACTACTATTTCTCCTAGTGGGGATATTTTGATCTAGTCAGCAACGAAAGAAATAACTGGAATTTGATCTTATAGCCGGTCATGGTCCTAGTGGCTAGCGTGTTAGGCTACAGAATTGAAGGTCCAAGGTTCGTGTCACGATATGCTTCTGAAAATGCTCCGCACTTTCAGGCATGAACGTGTTATAACTGTGACAGTCATCTCGCTGTTCGGTTAAGAAACCTATATAGGCGCCAGACAGGTGTTGTTGATTGGGTGCTCCCCATTTGGTTGCCAATGCTAAGTTAGTGATGGCTATGCCTGTACTTATGGGGTCTCTGACCTGATATTTAGCCACTGTGTCCCATAATGTATCGTTCAGTCTCAAAATACTAAAAACCAAAGTTTCTTGATATTTTTAATTTATGTGATCTTATGATCTAGTTAGCAAAGAAAGAATTAACTGTAATTTGTTCGTTATTTCTCCTAGCGGTGATATTATGAACTATTCAGAAGCGAAAGAAGTAAGTGGATATTATTTGAGTTGTTTTCCTAGTGATGACCTTTGACCTAATCAGGCGAGTAAGAAATAGTTGGCCTTTTGGTCTTTTTAGAGGAGGCACTTAAAGGAAAGGGGGAAGGGGAAGAATATATTCATTTCTTTATGCAAAAATGAGCACGTCTCAAATATCAGGCGAAAATAATTGGAAATAGAAAATTTAAGTTAATGCTTTTTTTTTTAAACCCAAACTTAACATTTCAGACTTTGCTTAGCGACACTTGGACGTGTTTTTCTAACTGGTCTATTCGAAAGAAATGCTAATTACGTTCCTTCCTAGCCCCCCCCCCCCCCACGTGGCACAGCGGTATGTCTGCGGACTTACAACGCTAGAAACCGGGTTTCGATACCCGTGGTGGGCAGAGATAGCCCTTGTGTAGCTTTGTGCATAATTAAAAAACAAACAAACAAACCTTCCTGGGGTAACCCAGTTGTTTTGAAGAGCATTCAAAATACTTGTCCTAATGAAGCTATTATTTCCAGTATTACTATACGTCATCAAGTAAGTGTGAATTTACATAATAAGTGAAAACACCTCGGGAAATAAAAGTTTTCTGATCTGAAAACGGAACACCCAATTATAGTTTCCATTTTTCACGTCATCATATCATAAAGTTTCTTTTATTTCTAATGCGTTGTTTCAAGTTTATTAAGACTTGGAATTATTGTGTAAAACTGTATATGTGGATCTGTGTAAATACCGAAGCTGAGGTTCTGTTAAACGTTATGAAATTTTAATGGACAACTAGATGTACAACAAACTTCTGAAATCAAGATAGATACCACAGAAATTATTGTTAGTTTATCTATTTTTTTATTGGGCTACTTACCGTGTCCACCACGGGAATCGGGCCCCGGATTTTAGCATTATAAGTTTACTTTCTTGTAATCAAGCACAAAGCAACACAATGGGCTATCTGTGCTCTGCCCACCACGGATATCGAAACCCGAATTCTAGCTTTGTAAGTCCGCATACATGCCGCTGTGCTACTGGGGGGGGGGCAGCATTGCAAGTAAATCCGTAAATTTACCGCTGTCTCCGAGAGAAATACTGATGGGATTTTTGTAACCATCTTTACTGAATCTTAATAGAGAAAGAGTTTCCGGGTGTAAACTAGTGGTTAGCGTGCCCGGACTGTAAATCCGAGGATTCAAGGTTCGCCATATTGTTGCCACAAAATTTTGATTCACAGTTTGGGGCCGTAGGGGCATTATAAGATCGAAGGTCAAATTCCGTTTTTCGCTCAAAGAAGAGTAGTAAAAGAGTTGGCGGTGGGTGTTGTTGACTAGCTGACTTCCCTCTAGCCTATCAGTTCAAAATTTAAGATGTATTTGCGCAGATATTACTTTCTGTAGCTTTGCGCGAAAAGTTCAAAAATAGAAAATGAACATCCTTTAAGTCATGCGTTCAAACTTGGAACAACAAATATACATTCAGATATTTCGTTACCTTAAATTGTTCATTTTCTGTTCACCTTTGATTGTATACTAACAGACTCGAGTCGATGTTTAAAAGGACAGTATACAAGCGTAGTGGATATTTGTGTTTGTTTGTTGTTGAATTTGGCGCAAAGCTACACGAGGGCTATCTGCGCTAGCCGTCCCTAATTTAGCAGTGTAAGACTAGAGGGAAGGCAGCTAGTCGAACCTGCGACCTTCAGATTGCGAATCCAGTGCCCTAACCACATGGCCATGCCGGGCCCAGGGTATTTGTGAGCAAGAGCTCTTGATAATTCATAAGTCATTGTATTGTTAAATCATAAGTATGTATTATTAATTCATAAGTATGTATTATTAATTCATAAGTCACTGTAATGTTACTTCATAAGTCACTGTAATGTTACTTCATAAGTCACTGTAATGCTACTTCATAAGTCAATGTATTGTTAGTTCATAAGTCACTGTATTGTTAAATCATAAGTCACTGGAATGTTAGTTCATAAGTCATTGTAATGTTAATTCATAAGTCTGTATTTAGTTACGTAAGAAGTCAGCGAGTGTTCCTTAAAACGAAATCAGTGAAGTTTTTAAAGTGTTTTTTAAATTGATTTCACGGTAAACCAATCATAAACTCTTTAATTGTAAAGAGTGTTAAGTTTTCAAATACTACAAGATTCAATTATATCTGAAGAAGTGAGACACAAACACACATCCGTGCAGGATTTGGTGTTATTTTAGCTCGCGCACAAGGCAGCCGCCTATGTGATAACGTAACTGGCGCACTAGGCAGCCGTCTGTGTTATATCTTATCTAATGCACTAGGCAGCCGCCTAATGATATCTTAACTAACGCACTAAGCAGCCGCCTATGTGACATCTTAATTGGTGCACTAGGGAGCCGCATATGTGATATCGTAACTGGTGCACTAGGCAGCCGTCTATGTTATATCTTAACTAACGCACTAGTCAGCCGCCTGTGTTAAATTGTAACGGGCGGATTAGGCAGCCGCCTGTGTTGTTTGTGTCCTTATCCTTGGTCTACAGATCTTTATTTCATAACCTGTTTCTTCTATTATGCTCTACTGAACTTCAGTTTAGCTGTTATTTGTCGTTAAGCAAAAAGCTACACAAAGGGCTATCTGTGCTCTGCCCACTACAAGTATCGAAACACGGTTTCTAGCAGTATAAGCCCGCAGACATACCGCTGCGCCACTGAGGGGGGGGGGAGGTAGTTTAGCCAAAAAATCGGTGAAACAGCTACATAAAGTCGGAAGGAGTGAAAAGTGTTAATAAATTAAACTTAAAAGGCTATATTCTATTTCGTAGCTTGAATAACAGTGGCGCGTTTAAAGAAGCCACGACGTTAACGAAAACGTAAAAGGTGGCTGTAGTAGCGTAAATTTCATACCCAACCAAAGCATATATTTAGCCATTAAAACATGTTCACTCAGGTGACAGCTGGTGATTATTGAAGCTCTTAGATACCTGTACTTTCAGAACAACATACAGGAACAAACTAACTGCAGGTAAATGTGCATCATGGGAAGGAAATGTACGTCATTAACAGAGCACACCGGAGACGCGATGTCTCTTTGGTTGTCGTCACACGCCAGGACTTTTGTTTGTGGAGCCAGTAATGCTTCATCTATGGCGGAACGTGTGATGAATCATGTATCTTCTTCCAGGGATTAGATGACCACTGTTTGACGTCCGAGCAGATTAGGCGTTATATGTGTATTTTTATGACATCATGATTATGGAGTATTGCCACAGTGACATTTCATACTGTAAAACGAATTATAAAGTCGGATTACGATGACTCAAGAAAGACAGAATGAGTAGGTGTTCAAGATTTGCATGTCAAGATGGCGGGGCAGAGGTCATTGTGACCTAGGACGTGGAGCTAAACGTTGGCATCCCATACGAAGATTTAAAACAGCCACTTATGGGATAATAGATTTATTTCTGTACAACGATTCGTCTCTAACAGTGAGACATGATCACGTACAACGTTTAGGGTACAAGTATACATAAACTGCAAGAACATCCAATCAGATAATTCGGTTTTGGATACTAGCTCCCTCTGGTTTTAGATGTAATTAACTTAATACAAATACAATGACTTGGAGTTAAGCGTTGTTAACCCATATTATCGTCCAACACGTCCGATTATATTCGATATTACAAAATTTTTAGAACGTTTTCCAATGGAAAACGTTTTGGTAAACTAATTAGATTCCTTAAGTATTTTAATTGCATAATTTTATGTTTTATCTTATTCTTTTTAGTTAATCCAGTTGCGAATTTCAAACCGCAGAACAGGAAAGATAAAAATATCATGTTTATGTTTTCGTTAATATAAATCTCTGCTCTGGAGTTCTTTTGTTGTTTAATATAAGAAATAACCAACACACCCCAAAATTGCAGCTGAACAAAATCCTACGAAATGCGCCCCTCGATGATTCAGTAGTAAGTTTGAGGGCTTACAACGCTATAAATTGGGTTTCGATAATCGCAGTAGGTAGATCACACATAGCCCATTGTGTAGCTTTATGCTAACCACAAACAAACAAATAAACCTTCTTCTAGACTGTTAACTAAGAAAACAGAAGCTTCTCATGCGGTTGAATTAATTACTTAGAGTACATTACACGGTTTTTAGCTAATTGTTTAATTTTAGCTTTTATATGATATTTTTTTCTAAATTAAAAATGTTCTTCAAACTGTGTGTAATGTTCTAACAAAACTTCATTGTTTTGGAATACTTTTCCCAAGAAAATGGCCTCCCGGTGGGTCAGCAGAAAATCCGAAGGCTTATAACGATAAAAACTGGGTTTCGATACCTTTGGTTGTGGCACAGATCAGATAGCCTATTGTATAACTTTGCTCCTAACATCAAACAAACAAACAAGAAATTCAAGAAAAGTACTTGAAACATTAGTGTTTTCGAGCTCTAGACACCAACACTAAATATTTTTTGTTCTGTTTCTCGTGTTGAGTACTACATCTGAACGGTATGATGTATTTGGGTTTCTGAATTAACATTTTACTCAATAACTCTTTAACTATCTGATATTATCTCACATCAAAGTTCAACATCTTTAGAGAAAAATATCCAGTTTCTCCATTCAAATTAAAACTTCTAAACTTGTCTGTTTGTTTCATGTATTGCAGAGAGTCGTTAATTAAAATGTCATTTTTTTTCTGTTGTTAAAAGTATTACATTAACTAATATAAGTTAATTAGTGAAAATCTATTCAAGATCCTCTTTGAATATAATCCAAATACTTAATACAATTAAGTGTTTTTAACTTCATTCACTTATGGACATAAATTAATTTTCACAACTATACGTTTATATTTATAATTAGTTCAGTTTTCTAACACATTAAGCAAAATATTGAGTTTCACCAACTACTTAGAAAATAAATTGGTAAAACAAACAAAACAGCAAGAAAAGTACTTAATTTAATGAATTTTCAGTAAATGCTACATTGTATTCCTAAGTGGGCTCAGAGGGATTTCCTTGCTAATCGATAAATGGTTTCACTTACTGTGGATGTGTTAAGTGTGACAGTCATGGTGGGTGGTAGGGTGCTGCAGTCCGCCTATATTTCCTGTGATAATTAATTCAAAATATACAAGTGCATATTAATTAATCAAGATTATTTAGTCGATTTAATGCAATAACACTAGAACGAGAAGAGAGCTGTTGTAAGTTAAAAAAACTTGTCAAGTTGACCATACGAGCACGTGAGCTTATAAGTATGATAATTCTTCTTCATAAATGTTACCCTTTTCCCAACCCGGCATGGCCTGGTGGTTGGGGCACTCGACTCCCAATCTGAAAATCACGGTTTCGAATCCCCGTCACACCAAACGTGCTCGCACTTTCAGCCGTGGGGGCGTTATAATATGACGGTTAATCCCACTATTCGTTGATAGAAGAGAAGCCCAAGAGTTGACGGTGGGTGGTGATGACTAGCTGCTTTCCCTCTAATCTTACACTGCTAAACTGGGGAAGGCTAGCTCAGATAGCCCTCGAGTAGCCTTTTCCCAAATACTAAGTGGTTTTATAAACGCTACTAGTAGCATATCATAAACGCCTCCTCCCCCTCATTTGCACTTTGTTCTCTTGGATGAGGTGTCGCCTCGCAAATAGTGCGCCTGTACTGTGAATCTGAGAATTCATGGTTCGCGATTCCTTGCCGCAAAAACGGCCTCCGCACTTTGAAGCTCTTTTTTGCGCCTTAAGAGTGACAGTAAGATCCCATTATTGAATCAGACAAGATGGATGTTGTTTATAAGTTTATAAGTACAAGATTAGGGACGACTATGCACAGATAACATTTGTGCAGTTTTTTGCGAAATACAAAAAGCTACATAATGGGCTATCTGTGATCTGCCCGCCACGGGTATCGAAACCCGGTTTCTAGCGTTGCAAGTCCGCAGACACACCGCTGTGCCACTGGGGGGGGGCTTCACATAGTAATAATCGAATATATATATATATATATATATATATATATATGTATATACATATGAGCCTAGTTCACTCCTATGAGTTGGATGGGTGTCATTAAATCAGCCCACTATTTGCCAGGTCATAATAACACTGAGTAGTATGAAGTTACAATTGCAATTAGTTGAATAAAGCATTGGCCCTATTAGCCAAAAGTCCTGGGTTCCAGTCCCGGAGTTTTTTTTTTTTCGTTTATCGGTTTTCGCTTATATTAATGTCTTATTAATTAATATATTAAT
>NW_013668811.1:66722-69868 GCF_000517525.1 Limulus polyphemus
GGAGGGTTTCACAACAGCAGGATGAGGAGGGTTTCACAACAGCAGGATGAGGAGGGTTTCACAACAGCAGGATGAGGAGGGTTTCACAACAGCAGGATCAGCAGGGTTTCACAACAGCAGGATCAGCAGGGTTTCACAACAGCAGGATCAGCAGGGTTTCACAACAGAGGATCAGGATGGTTTCACAACAGCAGGATCAGGAGGGTTTCACAACAGCAGGACCAAGAGGGTTTCACAACAATAGGACCAAGAGGGTTCCACTACAGTAGGATCAGGAGAGTTCCACAACAGCAGAAAGATTAGAGTTCCATAACAAGAGAGTCATGAGAGTACCTTGTGACAGCAGACTCAAGAGAGTTTCATAACAAAGGACCAAGCGGGTTGCATATAACATGGTTAAGAGGGTTTTTCAACAGGAGAGTCAGAAGGTTTTCAGAAGAGAAGGGTCAGAGAGAAAGTAAATGCCATCCTTTCAATTATAAGAAACGACATAAAAATTTAAGTGGAAACTTAAGAACCTTAAGACTATCTTTGACGATTTTCTAAAGGTAACGTAATTCTGTAAGTAGTGGTGTAAAGTAGCTTCCTGTCAGTATTAATAATCTGTAGAATATGCAATTAACGGTAGGATTTCAACAGCAACTAAGGAAAGGTACTTTAAGACTCTGTTGATCATACTTAAAAACTATTTGCTGATCAAGATTCAATAATAATTATGCAAGGAAAAAGATTAAAAGTTTTACCAAAATTGAGGAGTTTCGCCAAGTACCGACAGTTTCAAGTATCAATTATATAAAAGTTTTAAGAACATTTACAGCCCGTACTACTTACAACAAACTCCCGCTGTTCTGGAGCGTTTCTCTGATTGGTTGAATCACGTATCATAAAAACTGCGAGCATCAAGCAATTTTAATCCATGAATTATACATTGAAGTGTAAGAGCAGAATATACACTGTCATAAAAATGATGTTAATTAGCCCTTCTCATCAAGGTCTCTAACAAATGTTTACTTTTCGTATACTTTTCTGAAAGCAATGTCGAACAGCAGAGATGAATGACTGTGGTAGATCGAGCTGTAACAAATGGAATTTATTAAGAATTTCTCGTGGATTAGAACATTTAGCTCAGTTACAAGAGCATTAGTTTGGAGTACAAAAGGTTTCGTGTTCGATTTTAAGCCGTGGTGATTACCACACCATTTCATTGTGCAGTTTGTAGTTGAAACTGTTCCAGAATCTTTATTTTTAGATTTGCGGTCAACATTCGACCTCCTGTTGTTTAAAAACGCACACCTCCTAAATGGCTGCTATAACTTATGAAACATTTATAAATATTCCTAACTAATTATATTCAGACGACTTTCAAACTTTGTAAGTCTGTTTTATGGTTCAAGACCACATTCAGTGACGTCATTTCACCAAGCTATGAGGAAAAGACACGTAATCAAGTTCTGTCATGTTACATTTTATTTTTTTCTTTCCTCTTCCTGATGACATCTTTATTCTTATTATAACGTAACGTCTCTCTAACATGCCCCACAGAAACTAGAAACCGGGTTTCGATACCCGAGGTGGGCAGAGCACAGATAGTCCATTGTGTAGCTTTGTGCTTAACTACAAACAAACAAACTCTCTAATGTAATTCCTTACTACCTCATAAAGACTGCTATACGGACGAAGATCTGATGCAATCCCTACTACCTCATAAAGACTACTATATGGACGAATATTTGATGTACTTCCTACTACCTCATAAAGACTGCTATATGGACGAAGATCTGATGCAATCCCTACTACCTCATAAAGACTGCTATAAGGACGAAGATCTGATGTAATCCCTACTACCTCATAAATGCTGGTATATGGACGAAGATCTGATGTAATCCCTACTACCTCATAAAGGCTGCTATATGGACGAAGATCTGATGTAATCCTCACTACGTCATAAAGACTGCTATATGGACGAAGATCTGGTGTAATCCCTACTACCTCATAAAGACTGCTATATGGACGAAGATCTGATGTAATCCCTACTACCTCATAAAGGCTGATATATGGACGAAGATCTGATGTAATCCCTACTACCTCATAAAGGCTGCTATATGGACGAAGATCTGATGTAATCCCCACTACCTCATAAAGACTGCTATATGGACCAAGGTTTGATGTAATCCCTACTACCTCATATTTCTACTGATGCAGCATAGCTACATGCCTCATACGGAACAGGAGATTTTTTCTATTCATTGAAGAAAAGTTATAAATGTCACATTTTAAAAACACTTGCTATTTCATCGTGGCCCATCAAATCCAGTAAAACAGTTTAATTAAATATCTAAGTTTTGCTGAATGATAGACAATTTCAATTATAATTTGAAATAACCTATTACTATACCAGAACTGAATGATAACGTATATTAAATATTGTGTGACAGTCAGTCTCTCAACTTGTACTGTACTTAATTAAATATACCTTCCATTTTCCGTGTTATTCAAATTATATCATCAACATGTGTCTAAAACATTAACAACGTCCTAACAAAATCACACGCTAATTGCAAGCGTTGGAGAAACCTTGTGTAATATGTCAACGGACTTTTCTCTACGTTGAAATACTTTTATTTGCGAGCTTTCCGCCCTCTTAACGGAACCTTCATCTGGTAACAATGTACTATTGTATAATATTAACTTCTTATACCAATCAATTCACCCCAAATTTGAATTTTATTATCAAAATAAATATATATATAAATTTAGAGAGAACAGAATCATACATTGATTGCAAGTGTTCTGGGGACCTCCTGTGATATTAATTTCTTCCTACAAACCAATTCACCCCAAATTTGAATTGTTAAAAATACGGATCAGAGTAAACAGAGTAAAACTTTTTGTCTTATTTAATAAAGTACAGACAAACACCCGAGATTATATATGTACAATGCGTAATAGTACGTTTGTTTGTAGTTAAGTACAATGCAACACAACGGGCTATCTGTGCTGTGCCCACCACGAGCATCGAAACCCGGTGTTTAGCGTTATAAGTCCCGCAGGCATGCCGCTGACCCACTGGGGGTGGGGCGTAATAGTATGTTTGTTTGTTTGTAATTAGGCACAAAGCTACACAATGGGCTATCTGTGCTGTGCCC
>NW_013668811.1:70738-72469 GCF_000517525.1 Limulus polyphemus
GTTAGTATTCCGAAGGTTAATCTTATTAAAATTTGTATTTTAAAAAAAAAAGGTGTTCATCAGAATAATTGTTAGTTTTCATTATTACTAAGCTCGAAGTAATAATTGTTACGGTAGGAGTTAGACGATCAAAGCTATCAGAGATTGGTTTGGTTTGTTTTGAATTTCGCGCAAAGCTACACAAGGGCTATCTGCGCTAACCGTCCCTAATTTGGCAGTGTAAGACTAGAGAGAAGGAAGCTAGTCATCACCATCCACCGCCAACTCTTGGGCTACTCTTTTACCAACGAATCATGGGATTGACCGTCACTTTATAACGCCTCCACGGCTGAAATGGCGAGCATGTTTGGTGTGACGGGGATTCGAACCCGCGACCCTCAGATTGCGAGTCGAGCGCCCTAACCACCTGGCCATGCTAGGCCACTATCAATGAATAGACTGGATTAACCTTTCAACAAAATATTGATTTCAAGACTTTCCTGCTTATGACTCTATACACACAACATCCGAATTTTAACCACACCTAAACACATAGAATTAACAGTTCCCTGTAAGATAGAGTTAGTGTATATTGAATACAGTAAGACAACGACTATTATGATAAACCACTTTAGAAAAACTCATCTTGACCAGGTGATTGTTCACCTTGTAATACAATTTTTCAAAACCAAGAATACATTGTTTTTCTTTGGAAATTCAGTATATTTCCAGATTGAAGAAGTCCATTTTACTTAAAATAAATGGCCAGGTGGTTAGGGCTCTCAACTCTGCAATCTGCGGGTTCGAATCCCCGTCCCACCAAACATGCTCGCCCTTTCAGCTGGGGGGGGGGGGCGTTATAATGTGACGATCAACCCCACTATTCATTGGTAAAAAAGTAGTCCAAGAGTTGGCGGTGGGTGGTGATGACTAACTGCCTTCCCTCTTGTCTTTCATTGCTAAATTAGGGACGGCTAGCACAGATAGCCCTCGTGTAGCTTTGCGCGAAATTCAAAACAACCAAACTTGAAATCAGTAACTAGCAAATGTTCAAAAATATTTAAAATAAAACGACTAATTCTCTCATTCAGAACAAAACTGAGCATTAACGCGTTTAGATTGAGTATAAGTCGAAACTACGTATGTTTGTTTGTTAGTTTTCGAATTTCGCACGTAGCTATTCGAGAGCCATCAGCATTAGCCGTCCATAATTTAGAAGTGATAGGCTAAAGGGAAAGCAGCTAGTAAACTCAACGCCACCCACCGCCAATTCCTGGGCTATTCTAATTGAATAATGGATTGACTTTCACATTACATTGTTCACGCGGTTGAAAGGACAAGCATGTTGAGTGACAGGATTCGAACTATTGATCCGTAGAGTAGCTTCGTTCTGATTAAAACAATACGTACTTTCATTATGGAAAGATTTAAATCTTTGGATACAGAAGTTAAAGTTACTGGCTATATCTTGAATGGTATTCTACCGACTACATCTTAAATGGTATTCTACTGGCTACATCTTGAATGGTATTCTACTGGCTACATCTTGAATGGTATTCTACCGACTACATCTTAAATGGTATTCTACTGGCTACATCTTGAATGGTATTCTACTGGCTACATCTTAATGGTATTCTACTGGCTAGATCTTGAATGGTATTCTACTGGCTAGATCTTGAATGGTATTCTGCTGACTACATCTTAAATGGTATTCTACTGGCTAGATCTTGAATGGTATTCTGCTGACTACAT
>NW_013668811.1:73492-77122 GCF_000517525.1 Limulus polyphemus
CTGCACAACACTGTTATTATTTATAGCACTTTATTTTGTTGTCACAACACTATGTTTGTATTTATAGCACTTTATTTTGTTGTCACAACACTATGTTTGTATTTATAGCACTTAATTTTGTTTTCACAATACCATGTTCGTATTTTAGCACTATTTCGTTGTCATAATACTATGTTCGTATTTGTAGCACTTTATTTCGTTGTCACACACTCTTCGTATTTGTAGCATTTTATTTCGTTGTCACACACTGTTCTTATTTGTAGCATTTTATTTCGTTGTCACAACACTGTTATTATTTATAGCACTTTATTTCGTTGTCACAACACTGTTACTATTTATAGCACTTTATTTCGTTGTCACAACACTGTTATTATTTATAGCACTTTATTTCGCTGCACAACACTGTTATTATTTATAGCACTTTATTTTGTTGTCACAACACTATGTTTGTATTTATAGCACTTTATTTTGTTGTCACAACACTATGTTTGTATTTATAGGCGAAATTCAAAACAAACATCAAAAGTTTTGCTGGACTATGTTGACTGGTTGCCAAATTTTGTGAAATCAATTATGTATATGCCTAGCAGTAAGAGTATTGATCAGAGAAAAGAAACTTCTCCATTTATTTCAAAGACGTCACAAGAAGAGTATTTCGACCACAGGATGTCATAGATCTAGAGTTACTGAGATTCATCCTATGAACTGCGAAGATTTTGGAGCATGTGACGGCGTGGGTTGCGCAGCATTTTACAATATAACACAGAAAGAGATCCCTTTTACTGATAGTTATTCAAGTCTTTGTTCGATAAAAATAGAATGTGATATAAGGCTTGAGTTAACAATATTTTATCAGATCGTACACGATTTGTGCCCCTCTCTTCCGGTTGGAAGATGTACAAGATCATTCTGGAAGAATCTTTGGTTAGCGAAGAATATTAAGAAAAGTAAACCAAAACAAAGTTATGGGAAAAAGTTGGTAAACATTTCACGCCGAGTTGAGATATGAAACCAAATTGTTGCTTAAAAAATAATGTATTTATATACACAACTAAATTGTTAACAGATTTTTAAAAAATACATACGTATCTTAACATACATTAAAATTGTGCTCAACAAAGAATCTATTAACGAATTTATTTGTTTAGGTAAGTAATATTGTGAGGTAAAACTGAATCTTTACAAGGAATGCTCCAATTTGCTAATGTTTCAAAGATTTTATCGAGCAAAGAGAAACGCGGGTTAAAAATACACTTAGAATGTTGTTTCGTTTTACAGAAGCCCTCCAGTGTTTCAGCGACAAGAGTGAGTGCTTATAACGCTAACAATCGGGATTAGATACCCGTGCTGAGCAGCGAATAAATTGTTCATTATATTGCTTTTCGATAGGCAAAAAAGAAACAAAAAATTGGAGAAAAAAATCTGACTTATGTAGACAGCAATAACTGAATTAAATCTCCTCCAGTGGCAAATCTGAAGACTTACACCACTAAAAACCGGGTTTTGTTACTCGTGGTGGGCACAACACATATAACCCATTGCCTACCTTTGCGCTTAGCAACAAACAAACAAGTTAATTAAAAACTATAATACAAAAATTAATACTGGTTCACACATATTACATTTTAAAAAGTCAATATATCAACGTTCAATAACTTATGTAGGGGTAAAAGTTTGGAATGCTGTCCCAACAACATAAAAAATGAACTCATTAAGATGTTCAAGTTGACTTTCAAAAGGTATTTAGTAAATAAAATAATTTACTTGGTTATTTGCAAATATAATTTTAAAACATTCTGATGATATTCTCAGTTGGAGTTATCTAAGAGATTACATGATGTTACATATATGTTTTTAAATTAATAATACTTGTATTATACGGGACGCAATCTGAATAAATATTCGTTTTTTACTTCCCTCTAATGTGCTATAAATACAAACATAGTGTTGTGACAACAAAATAAAGTGACCGTCCAACCAAACATGCTCGCCCTTTTAGGCGTGGGGCGTTATAATGTGACGGTCAATCCCACTATTCGTTGGTAAAAGAGTAGTCCAAGAGTTGGCGGTGGGTGGTGATGACTAGTTGCCTTCCCTCTAGTCTTACATTGCTAAATTAAGGACGGTTAGCGCAGATAGCCCTTGTGTAGCTTTGCTGGTATTCTACTGGCTACATCTTGAACGGTATTCTGCTGGCTACATCTTGAACGGTATTCTGCTGGCTACATCTTGAACGGTATTCTGCTGGCTACATCTTGAATGGTATTCTACTGACTACATCTTAAATGGTATTCTACTGGCTACATCTGGAATCGTATTCTACTGGCTACATCTTGAATGGTATTCTACTGGCTACATCTCGAATCGTACTCTACTGGCTACTTCTCAATCAAATCTTTCTTCTACACTTCACTAGTCAGCAGACTCGACGCCAAGCCGTCGCTGACGTTTCACTATTTTAATATAATTATCTAACCAGACCTTTAAAAGCAATATAAAATAAGACATAAACCAACACACGGGCCATAATAGTCATACTTATAGAAAATAATAATTGAAACCATTGAGATAACACTTTATTCAAAGCTCTAAAACTTCGTTCCTTGTGTCCTTTTATAATCACTGATTAGAAGATATACAGAACCAAGAAAGATCCTGTAGTGTTTCCCTTCCAAAAAAAGGCCAATTTTAGGTGTCATCTGCATTAGTAAATCAACACACAAGGGTATAAGTAACTAAGGAGCTTTGAAATCAAATAGCATGTGTAGTCGTTGTCACTGGAAAGACCAGAGACAAATATACAAATTGTTACCTTAGAGTTATACTTATATGTTTGTATGTATGTAATTGTGAGAGTTAACTTTCCGCTCTGATTTTTAAACAAATGTTTTTTTTTCTTTGAATTAAGAGTACAGTGGTAAATATTATTCTCAGGTATGAGTAAGAAAGTGATAACTTCTAGCGGCAAAACGTAGTCTCGATCCTAGTTTTACTAAACTTTGATAGAATCGGTTATAAAACAGCAAGGAGGAACCGCTCAGCATTCGCTAAGCCTAACTGTAAGTTACTGTTGCAATTATCAATTAGACGTGAACAATCTGGTTTCCTAGCCTCGTGTTATCTATCAAACTCTTTGATAGTAGTATAATTTTCACTTCTACGATTTAACGTTATAATTTTAAAAATAGTTTCGTGAGAAAGACGAGGATTTTTTTTTCTCAGTCGTGTAATAAACATACTGGTTCGAAGGTTTTGGGCCCCAGCATGGCCAGGTGGTTAGGGCGCTCGACTCGCAATCTGAGGGTCGCGGGTTCGAATCTTCAAGATGTAGCCAGTAGAATACCATTCAAGATGTAGCCAGTAGAATACCATTCAAGATGTAGCCAGTAGAATACCATTCAAGATGTAGTCGGTAGAGTACGATTCGAGATGTAGTCGGTAGAATACCATTCGAGATGTAGCCAGTAGAATACCATTCAAGATGTAGCCAGTAGAATACCATTCAAGATGCAGCCAGTAGAATACCATTCAAGATGCAGCCAGTAGAATACCATTCAAGATGCAGCCAGTAGAATACCATTCAAGATCTAGCCAGTAGAATACCATTTAAGATGTAGTCAGCAGAATACC
>NW_013668811.1:78039-80785 GCF_000517525.1 Limulus polyphemus
AATAAAATGCTACAAATAAGAACAGTGTGTGACAATGAAATAAAATGCTACAAATACGAAGAGTGTGTGACAACGAAATAAAGTGCTACAAATAAGAACAGTGTGTGACAATGAAATAAAATGCTACAAATACGAAGAGTGTGTGACAACGAAATAAAGTGCTACAAATACGAACATAGTGTTGTGACAACATTTGATGTAAAATTGCCAGAAACACAGAGATTCCTCTACAGATACAGTGTTGGAACAAGCAATATACTTTCTACAGCAAGGAAGTCCAGGGCTTTTCAACAAACATCATTCAACTGACATGTATTTAACAGACTTCGTTTTAAGCAAGTTACGTGTGATTCTATTAAACGTATTCTGTTTCTCTTAACTCTTTCAATTAGTTGTTTTTCTTAAGCATTCCTTTTCGATGATATTGATTGATTATTGAATTCATCCTTTTCGACTAGATATTCCTGGAAATTGTTCCTTTCAATTTAAACCAAGACACCTTAACTTTTTATGAAAACATTCTCGCCTTTATATTACACCTGTGTCCTCAAATCTAGCCACACTTAACCCCGTGAATAAATCCATCAAAGTGCATTATTTAACACCTCAAGTTCCTCGCATAGACTTACAAAATTATTGGCACGTTTATTACTCATTAACATAACAGCAGGGTGCTAGTATGAATTTCTAAGTACAAGATTTATAAATATTTCAACACTTTTACGAGCAGGATTATAGTGTGTACCTTACATTTTATGTTTACGGGAAGTACAAAAATCATTTAACACAGCGGAGCTTCGTACTCTTAAAACTGACGTATTCAAATATTGACGAAAACTGTACTCTTGACAAAGATGTGGCTTTAGACAGGTCTCTGAAT
This sequence comes from Limulus polyphemus, assembly GCF_000517525.1. Lineage (NCBI taxonomy): Eukaryota > Metazoa > Arthropoda > Merostomata > Xiphosura > Limulidae > Limulus > Limulus polyphemus. Next base: position 78,920 of record NW_013668811.1, read on the forward strand.
TATATGTAATAAAGTCATGGTAGTTATAAACAATTATCATAATATAATGGTAAAAGAGAAGCTTGGCAAAGAGCTTCAAAGTTTTTAACCAAAACAATGGGGAAAAAATAGCAAAAATAGTATCCCTGTACTAGTTTTTGAAAGATTATAGCTTGTTCTATAAGTGCAATTTTTCTATTATAAAATTCGTATCTTCCAGATGTTGTGTCGAGTAAATGAGTGACAAGACATGTTCAAATCATCTGAATTAAAATGTCATCTGTTGAACCATAAAAAGCTTAAAGAAAGTAATAATGGCATGACTTAAAAATCCTGCCAAACTCGATCCTTATTTATCGATGAACTGAAACTGGGATTTGGGGTATTGGACTTAAAAATCTTGCCAAACTCGATCCTTATTTATCGATCAACTGGAAACTGGGATTTGGGGTATTGGGACTTAAAAATCTTGCCAAACTCGATCTTTATTTATCGATCAACTGGAAACTGGGATTTGGGGTATTGGGACTTAAAAATCTTGCCAAACTCGATCTTTATTTATCAATCAACTAAAACTGGGATTTGGGGTATTGGGACTTGAGAATTTTGCCAAACTCGATCTTTATTTATCGATCAACTAAAACTGGGATTTGGGGTATTGGGACTTGAGAAGTTAGCCAAACTCGATCTTTATTTATCAATCAACTAAAACTGGGATTTGGGGTATTGGGACTTGAGAATTTTGCCAAACTCGATCCTTAATGCTCAATCAACAAACTGGGATTTGATGTATTTGAGACGAATAAGTTCGCAAAAATCATCAATCTCGAATCCCATAAAATCTCACTGGCAGATTCACTGTCCTCGAATCTCATAAAGTCTTACTGACAAAATCATTGCTGTCAAATCCCCATAGTAATAATGGAAAAAAAAATGGTCCTATAACCAAAATCATTATCCTTGAATCATAAATTCTGACCAGGAAACAACAACAACATTACCTTCGAATCATATAAAGTCTGACCAGAAAACAACAACATTACCTTCAAATCATATAAAGTCTGACCAGAAAAAACAACATTACCTTCAAATCATGTAAAGTCTGACCAGAAAAACAACAACATTACCTTCGAATCATATAAAGTCTGACCAGAAAACAACAACATTACCTTCGAATCATATAAAGTCTGACCAGAAAACAACAACATTACCTTCGAATCATATAAAGTCTGACCAGAAAAAACAACAACATTACTTTCGAATCATATAAAGTCTCTCTGGCAAAATCATTACTCTGTAAGGAGAGTCAAGAGCTCTACCTCATACAATATTACTTTTCACTTCAAGAAAAATAATAAGTTCATCTGACAGTATACTACCATTGATAACCACAGAATTATATCCATTTAAATTGTATCCAAAAGCAAAATTTGTGAACATAAGATAAACTTTCAGTATACTTTGTAGTTACCCGAACTACCTGTAAAATGTAATTGTTTTATTGCATCTTTATGTAAAGATTTATGACATTTTGTAGTAACTCGAACTACCTGTAAAATGTAAGTGTTTTATTGCATCTTTATATAAAGATTTAGGGTGTTTTGTAGTTACTCGAACTACCTGTAAAATGTAATTGTTTTATTGCATCTTTATGTAAAGATTTAGGGTATTTTGTAGTTACTCGAACTACCTGTAAAATGTAAGTGTTTTATTGCATCTTTATGTAAAGATTTAGGGTATTTTGTAGTTACTCGAACTACCTGTAAAATGTAAGTGTTTTATTGCATCTTTATGTAAAGATTTAGGGTATTTTGTAGTTACTCGAACTACCTGTAAAATGTAAGTGTTTTATTGCATCTTTATGTAAAGATTTAGGGTATTTTGTAG
>NW_013668811.1:81707-92503 GCF_000517525.1 Limulus polyphemus
GGTGTATTTCATATCTGTAAACAAAGTTTTGATGTATTTCATATCTGTGAACAAAGTTTTGATGTATTTCATATCTGTGAACAAAGTTTTGATGTATTTCATATCTGTGAACAAAGTTTTGATATATTTCATATCTGTGAACAAAGTGATGATGTATTTCGTATTTGTCAACATAGTTTGATGTATTTCATATCTGTGAACAAAGTTTTGATGTATTTCATATCTGTGAACAAAGTTTTGATGTATTTCATATCTGTAAACAAAGTTTTGGTGTAGTTCATATTTGTGAACAAAGTTTTGATGTAGTTCATATTTGTAAACAAAGTTTTGATGTATTTAGCACACGTGTGGAAATTTGATTTGGTTTACGTGTGTTACATATTTCATATTATATATTTTTGCTTATTTTGTATCTATAAATATAATTCTAAGCTCAATGTGTGATTGTAATAAAACATTTAGTGTCTTAGTTTCTAGCGTTGTAATTCCGCAGACATACCGTTGTGCCACTGGAGAGGGAGGGCAGATATTATAAAGCTAGGACACCCGACTCGCAATCTTCAGGTTCTAGTCCCGCCACCAAACATGCTTGCCTTTTTAGTTGTAGGAGCGTTATAAGGTTACGGTGAAACCCACTTTTTGTTCGTAAAGTGTAGTCCTATCTACCTCCCCTCTAGTCTAGACTACTGCAGATAGCTGTTTTCAAAACTCAACAACAACAAGGCATTATAGACATTGGCTACTTCTACACGCATATTCGACAGTTGCCGATATATTTGAATATTTAAGAGCCGGTCTTAAGGCTTTTATATCTAAAGGTCATGTTTAGCTACAGTCATAGAATCAGTAGTACATGTAAATGTTTCACTAAGGAAGAGATTGTGAAGTCTTGGAATGTTTCTTATATTTTCTTTCTCTGCTAAAAATTGAGACTCAGTTTACAAAGGAATTCGAATGTCATAATGCTTCAAGCGTTTCTTGAATTTGGAAGTATTATTTTTTATCTCTATCGAACATTATATATTTTTCGTACGTTTACACCATAACAGTGAGTTTTGGTGTGTGTTTTTTTTTTCACCACACTGCAGTAAATATTGGGTTTTTTTCACCCAACAGCAGGAAATACTGCGAGTTTCACCTAAACCCCATACTCCAATATTAGTTGATATGGTTTGATTCGTTTTGAATTTCGCGCAAAGCTACACGAGGGCTATCTGCGCTAGCCGTCCCTAATTTAGCAGTGTAAGACTAGAGGGAAGGCAGCTGGTCAGCCCCACCCACCGCCAACTCTTGGGCTGCTCTTTTACCAACGAATAGTGAGATTGACCGTCACATAATAACGCCCCCACAGCTGAAAGGGCGTGCATGTTTGGTGGGACGGGGATTAGAACCTGCGACCCTCAGATTGCGAGTCAAGCGCCCTAATGATATTGTATAATGCTTGATTTTATTATAAAAGAATTCCTTTTCCAGCCTACGTTTGTCTATTTTGTTGATTTTCAATGAAGCTAGTTTGGCTATACTTTGTGACATGTTTTATTAAACTTCGAGAAATTCCGCTAAACAATATTCCCAGTAGGGTTCCTTTATCTCCTGATGTACTGCCCTTTGTTTGCAGTTGTAATTTTTACCGTTTTATTGACTCGATAAGGCAATATATTACACTTTTTGTTGTTGTTGTTTAGACATTTCGCGGGTTTCCGAGTCGTTCATTACCTGCAACGGTATTTTTTTTTTCTGGAATTCTGTTTTCATTTCTATTTGTTTCATTATTTTAAAAGCCAACAATGTTTTTATAGTAACTCATTTTGTCGCTACCATCATTCTATAATGAATACACTTCTTTAAAGAACCGTTTGTCATCAGTCCCATTCTAAAATCTCCCTGTGGAATATCGATAAGGTTATGGAGTTATAACGTTAAAATCCGGGCCTCGATAACTATCTAATAAGAAAAGAATATTTATTACATTTTAAATTGTGTCCGCATGAAGTTAAATTAATAAAGATATACAATATAAAAATAAGGAGAATATATTTAATAAAACAACATGTTTTTAATACTGCCTACAGAAATTTTCCTTAGGCCAACACTTCAGTAAACTATTAACTACTAGAAACCAAAAATATTTCTTCCTTATTATCTTAAGTTTAAATGTACGAGACACTTGTTCAAGTTTAACAACTTTGTAGATACTAACGCCCCCTGGTTTTACCAAACACAATATAAACTTTATATTGTTTTCTTTTTAATTACTTTTCACAAAGCAATACTTCAGTCGTTAACTAAGAGTGCTGTCATTAAAAGCACCCACTTATAGAAATATTTTACTCGTTAACTAAGAGTACTGTCATTAAAATCGCACCCACTTATAGAAATATTTTACTCGTTAACTAAGAGTGCTGTCATTAAAAGCAGCCACTTGTATAAATATTTTACTCGTTAACTAAGAGTGCTGTCATTAAACGCAGCCACTTATAGAAATATTTTACTCGTAAACTCAGAGTGCTGTCATTAAAAGCAGCCACTTGTATAAATATTTTACTCGTTAACTAAGAGTGCTGTCATTAAAAGCAGCCACTTAGAAATATTTTACTCGTTAACTAAGAGTGCTGTCATTAAAAGCAGCCACTTACAGAAATATTTTACTCGTTAACTAAGAGTGCTGTCATTAAACGCAGCCACTTAGAGAAATACTTTACTCGTTAACTCAGAGTGCTGAGTTTATATTTGTGTCCCCTAGTCCTACTATTTTCACAGTTAAGTATGAAAAACATGATGCATAAACACTATTAATTCCTTTTATACCCTTAAACACCTCAATCAGATCCTCACTCCCTAACTTTTCCTTTTTCTATAGGTGTTGTAACATGAGTGACGTAATTCACTACGGTATTGATGGTTCTTAGACCAATTACTAAGTAACGTCACGTACAGTTGGCCCATAGCAAGTAAAGACTGCCAGTGTTATAGTTAGTGCTTTATGATGGCGGATATTCAGCTTTCCTTGGGGCATACAACTATTAGATTTGATATCCATTCCATTTTACGAAAAAAAAAACTGTTTGTTTTTACCTCCTCCTCGTAATATTTCTTCCACGGCCTGGATGTCACTGGGGTACTTGATTATTTGTAGAAAGCCACACTTAGATCCACGAAAATAGTTTTGCAGTTTGTACACTAGGGGATTTCTCTACGATATCTTGTGAATCGTAAAGATTTCACCTGTCCATCCAGGAATATAGCCTTTCATAAACTGACGCTACACTTTACTAATACGTACTTAATTACTCGTTTGGAACTGCAAGTATATTTTTGTGGGGGAGTTGTAAAGTTCTCCACATTACAGACTGATTAGAGCAGTGTTTCCCAAAGTGGGAGCCGCCAGAAAATGGCCCGAAAACAAAAATGCTGAATTAAATTTAATTCTAAATAAACAATAAGCCGATAAAAATTATATTGAATTAATTCAATTACAGGATTGCTTCATATTTTAAAACGAAAATAAGATAACCTTACATAAAATTAAGTGTGTATTTAATTGGGCATCAGTCTATAAATGTTACCCAAACATAATAAATTGCTTTCTAATTACAATACATATAAATTGATAAGAAAGGTCACATTAAATTACAAACATACAATTTAATAGAAAAATTACTTCATAGATATCACTAAAGTTCATTGGTAATTATTTTTTTGAAATTGATAAATCACATTTTAAGGCATTTTTATAGGCTGAGGAGGGGGGCTCAAACTTCTTTTATTCACACCAAGAAAGCCTCATACTAAAATAATTTGGGAACCACTAGATTAGAGCAATCGTTGGTCTTATTTTAATGCTGTGATTATACGCTTGATTATAGGCACATACCAGATTTTTCAATAGAGAAATACTTGTAAGTTCCACTATGTACAATTAAGAGTACGATTACATTGTTCTACTTTAGATGTTTTTGTTTCTTTATGTGTAGTGAAGGAGTGAATGTCTTGTTCCTTGAGAGCCCCCCCCAGTGGCACAGCGGCACGTCTGCGGACTTACAACGCTAGAAACCGGGTTTCGATACCCGTGGTGGGCATAGCACAGATAGCCCTTTGTGTAGCTTTGTGTTTAACTACAAGCTACTACTTGTTCCTCGAGATAAGCACCTGTTTGAAGTTTACAGGGTTTGTGACCCTGTTTTAAAATCTGCTTGAAAGCTTTGACGACTGTCGCATCTTTCTTATAATTGAGTGGAACAGCCCACGTATATTTACAAAACACGTGAGTAAATACTTAAACTAATCATTATACTGACTCGGATTAGAAATATAATCAAATTAGCCTTCCATTGTTCATCGATCCCTGAAATGATTATTCGGTTTCATACAAATTTACATCTTACTGGTTTGTGTAGGGTGTACATATTCTGACGATTTAACAAGTCTTTAACCTGTTTTAAAGTGATGGATTAACCTAATGCTTTTTCAGATCTATATAAATGCCGCCATAACTGGCAGGAAGAGTAGTATTATGATTGTAGCGCTTGATCCACAACAGACACGACTTATTTTATAAATCATGTGAACATTTCACATCGCCTACTTTTATTTGGTTTACCAACAGTTCTGTGTAAAACAGTGGTGTAAATTTGTCCGTTAAAACAAGCCGGGCCAGGCATGGCCAGGTGGTTAGGGCGCTCGACTCCCAATCTGAGAATCACGGATTCGAATCCCCGTCACACCAAACGTGCTCGCCCTTTCAGCCGTGGGGGCGTTATAATGTGACGATCAATTCCACTATTCGTTGGTAAAAGAGTAGCCCAAGAGTTGGCTGTGGGTGGTGATGACTTACTGCCTTCCCTCTAGTCTTACATTGCTAAATTAGGGACGGCTAGCGCAGATAGCCCTCGTGTAGCTTTGCGCGAAATTCAAAACAAACAAACAATAAAACAAGCGAGATTCATTTTTACTCCAATCAAAGTTTTACTGTGTTTAAAGGGTTGACAACAGTCCATGGTGACATCCAAGACACAAATAAACCAAGAGCACAATGATACTTTATTTGAAATGAGTCTATTTAAATACATTGAGTTTGGGTTTTGATCTATTAGTTGTTTCTTAATTTCCTTGCTTCAAAAAGTGCCATCTGTCGGTTTTCCAAAATAATTCTGATAATTCTTCTTCTTAATTATTTCGTTTTTTACGTAGTACACCGTTGATTAGGTCGATTATATTACTGTCTGGAGGGATATTCCACAAATCCTTAATCCTTCTCGATCATTCCATGATAAGTCGCCACTGGAGCTGATTTCAGCTTTTTTTTATATTTCTAAGAAACGCTGTCGACGATATCTAAATTCTCATGGGCTGACGAATCAATTGGATTTTGATGGGTTCCACAGCTTGTGAGAGAAAGGTTTGATGACGTTGATGCAAATGATTTAACATCTTCACCTTATCGTGTATGGATAACGTGTCACTTTTTATAACAGAAAATATTTCGTGATCTGTTGAGTTTGATGCTTTATATATTGGTCTTTCATAAGCCTTGGGTTGATAAAGCGAATTTACCAATTCATCAGGAACAAGAATCATTCATTTTAATTTTTAGCAGCTTTTCAAATAGCAAGTATGGAAACTACAAGTGATGATAGAAACCCTCTTCTATGTATTGGTAAGTTCTTTTTTCTGCTTAACTGAAGCTTTCTTAGCTGCGAACTCTTTCAATAATGGTCTTTGTCGACTTAGTTTCTGTGTTCGTCAAAGAAACGTTGCCCTTCAAAACATTTAAAGCACATTCGCAAATACACAAGATAAAACCATTTTTATCTCCGGTAATCTGTTTATATGTAGCTTTACGTAATTCAAGGATCAGCTCTTCACGTTGTTTAACTCTAAGAATCATAATGAATAAACTTAGTATTCCGAAAATTGTTTAATCTCAAAGTCTAAGTTCAAGAGAGGTCCAGTTCAATCTACACTTTGATCAATATGTGTTATTGAGTTATACTAGTTTCGGAGAATTCCACTCCTCATCAGTAACCCTGAACACAAGTTAACCAAGGAGAAATAAGCTGGACTTATATAATAGTGAAAAAGTATCAAACATACTGTTGGTGTGAACGTGCTTTGTGGTCCACTCTGACTACAAGGCACGTTCATACCAACAGTATGTCTAAGAATCACGATGATCAAATGAAGTGTGTTTGTATGTACAAATAAATATAAAACATATACAATCTGTTTGCTATCTAGTTTTTAACACTACAATGATATGTTTATTCCTATGATATGGACAAAGTACAGTAGGTGCTGGAAGTTTAATAACATGGGGACATCCACACAATTCCAAATTCTAGCATGGAATGAAACGTTCAGCTGGATCCCCAGGATGTCGACTTTCTCTTTGTCTTTCTTGCAGACTGTCGTGAGGTTTTCTTTCAGCATTCTGGCCTAATTCCATAGGTAGGGAAAGATAATATTTTCACTTTCCCAGGTGACCATAATTAAAGCAGTGGAGTGTCCATTCATAGCAGCGACGATCCGTATGCGAAAGGTAATAATTCGGAAACGGTGACTTAAATAAAAACACACCTATATTTCCAGTGACTGTACATTTAATTACAAGTCCTTTAATCACGTAAGGCCCGAGATTCAGATAAAATCCTTTTAGTTCTGTCACGACTAGAGACAGTTCAATCAATAAGTTTATTTGTTTGTTATGGATTTCGCGCAAAGCTACACGAGGCCTATCTGAGCTAGCCGTCCCTAATTTTGCAGTGTAAGACTAGAGGGAAGGCAGCTAGTCATCACCACCCACCGCCAACTCTTGGGCTCCTCTTTTACCAACGAATAGTGGGATTGACCGTCACATTATAACGCCCCCACGGCTGAAAGGGCGAGCATGTCTGGTGTGACGGGGATTGGAACCCGTGACCCGTAGATTGCGAGTCGAGCGCCCTAACCACCTGGCCATGCCGGGCCACAATCAATAAGTACATTATTGGAAAGTTTGTACATATTGATTGTTTAGTAAACAAACTATGCTTTATAGAGATATACGGAAAAAACATAAAAATTGTGATGTACTAAAAGATTTTTGACAAAACATGAAAATGGTAAAATGTTACTATTTATTTCACTCAGCTTATATATAATAGAACCTGCGAAAACGTTACATATGGTAGGTCGTTTGACAAAACATAATATCAGGGGTGCTTTACTTAGTTGTAACAAGAATGATTTTCTAATAGGATTTAATAATTAAAGAGTAAAATCAGACATAAAAACCATGTTAAAGAGTAGCACTGTTATACTAATTTGTACGACAGTCATATTTCGGTACTATGTAACAGTAAGACAAACTATTGTGTGATAATCAGATATGTAAACCATGAAGTCAAACTGTACAGTTTTATAGTTCGTTCATGTGTTACATGTGATACTCAGGACTAAATAGTTTTTAAGTTAAATTAATGTATGGATATCAGTATAATGGATAGGATAAATATATAGAGTTTGGATGTTTCCTTGATGATAAGAACAATGTGTCCATTTGAGGACAAAATTGTGATTAAACTAATGTGTTGTTATTAAACACAAAACGCAGTATGGGCTATTTGTAAGCCTACAGACTTACCGCTGAATTAAATATATTTTGAAGTACGTTATACAAATAGTGTAACGTTATGAAACACTTATTTAGATATTATCACAAATTGGATATGACTATCCGTTTTAGTTTGGACTTACAGCAGTAGTTAATATTTGTGGATAATATATTTGTTCTAATTTAGCAGGGAAAGCAGTCCTCTTTCGTATTCGTAAACTTTGTCTATTGTTGATATGAAACACTTATTTAGATATTATCACAAATTGGATATGACTATCCGTTTTAGTTTGGACTTACAGCTGTAGTTAATATATGTGGATAATATATTTGTTCTAATTTAGCAGGGAAAGCAGTCCTCTTTCGTATTCGTAAACTTTGTCTATTGTTGATATTAAAATGAAAGAATAAACTTGATCCTAAAGATAATGTAGAAATTAATATCATGTTAAAGATTTTATTAGTTTATTTCATATGATACAGCTTGACAAACGATAACGTGTGAACCGCATTACAAAACTTTTGCCCGCGCCCATAGCTGAGCTCAACAACTACCCTAGTGACGCACTTTGCAACCATTCGCCCCCTAGCAACAAAGTTTGAAACTACCCACCCCTGTTGCTACTTTATGGATTTATCCGTCCTGGTGACACAATATTCGCCCTTTCGTACCACTTTAAAGAACTATGCGTCACGTGACCACTTGATCTCGAAAGATACCCCGCTGGACGTCACTCTTTGATCTCCTCTCACTAACGAAATCCCCCCTAAGGAGGATCCTTTGGGCACAGGCTAGGCTGGTTTACTACTGGTGCTGTGTATTGGAAGGTCTAAGACCCGAGTCGCGATAACTGTGCTGTCAATCCAGTTAATCAGTTCAGTTTTAGCAAAGCTCCACAATGGGTTATCTGTGCTCTGTCCGTCGAGGGATCGAACCCTAAATTGTAGCGTTGTAGCTCCGTAAACTTACCGCTGATCAATAGAGGAACAATCAACTAAGAGTAGCCGCAGCTGCGTAATAGGCATTGGGTACTGCTGAGTGATTGGTTTCCTCTGATTGGCAGTTCTAAATTAGGGATATCTGCGCCTTAATCCTAAGGGACCTTTGACCTGGCTTTCTAACCCGTGTATTGCATGAGGTATCGTTCAGGTATTCCTTCATGAGAGGTATTAATAATTACATGATTAAAATAAAACGAGTTTCTGAAATCGCCTTTCGCTACGATAATCACATATAAAAAACAACTTGATGAATAAGACGATGGCGTAATTGACAAACTAAAACTAAAAACAATTAGTGAACATTTCATTCTTTCAGCCTTATTCTGACTTCGTCTCTTGGTTTAATAACTGTTTATGAAGTATATTGTGTTAATTATAAATTCTGAAGAAAATAAGGTCAACTTCTCTTAAAATCCGCTAATTGCAACGATATAATAAATCTTGATAACCATCCCCCGTGAGGGACAGCTGGACGGCTTTCTTTTCTTAAAATTGACTAGAAAACTGGGCAAATCAAGCATTACGTAACGCTTAGAACAGGGTGTAAAGTCTTTTGTTGAACTAATTTACTTTATTCGGTTCATGATTATTAATGATGAACTTATCGAACTTCATAAATCCTTTTCATTTCAAATAAATATTTTCATTAAAGGCTGGAAATATTGTTCTTATCGAGGAAACAAACGCAACTTTATGCTAAACATAAAGTTGTATAAAAACCCTATAAAAGTGTTTAGACGTAATAAATTAGGGAACATACGAGTTAATGATGATGATATATCCTTCCAAAACAATCTAGCCAAGAGAAGTGCAAGGCTCTGTTGTAACAATAAAACAAAGCCAGCTAGCCAATGTAACAATAAAATAAAGCCATCTAGCCAAACTCGCTGTTCCAATCTGTGCATTAAATAGAATTAATGTGAAAAGTAGGCCCAGAAAACTGTGACAGTGTAGGAAAGCAATTTGTGGCAAATAAAAGGAAGGCCATAAATAAATGTATTGGTTTAAGTACTTAAATGTACATTTAACAATTTTCGAAAGGTTTACATGAAAAGTAACTCGTTTAGCGTAAGATGGAAAGCTTCACAAAAGTACGTGAAAGCTTCATAAAAGTACGTGTGACGTGTATGTTTATATACGTGCGCTTACGTGACTTGTGTTATAAGGGATAAAACTGGGGGATCTTACTTTACTTCTTATCCATAAAATAATATTGAACAATAGACTTTAATTTCAGATGTTATTGAAAAACTACAATTATACTAAAGGGCTTTTAGGATAAAACTTTTATTGAATCTGATAAACACAAAGATAATAAAACTAAAAACCATCTATATTAACTCAAGAAAAACGCAGATATTACCAATAAAAAGAAGGCCTAGCCAGGGGTCATCCCTTTCTCTAGTATTCAGCAATCTGTAGATGGAACATTTCGTAGATAATGTCTTCAAATTATTCTAAGGATTATATTCTGTTGCTCTCACGTGATATGGCCACACACTAAAGACAAGGCTCCACAATTCATGAACCTCTTGAACAGACAACACCCAGCGAAACAGTTCATAATTTACATAGAAGATAAACTTCCATTCCCAGACATGATGGTTAACCTTCTGAACAGACAACACCCAGCGATACAGTTCATAATTTACATAGAAAATAAACTTCCATTCCTAGACATGATGGTTAACCTACTGAACAGACAACACCCAGCGAAACAGTTCATAATTTACATAGAAGATAAACTTCCATTCCCAGACATGATGGTTAACCTCCTGAACAGACAACACCCAGCGATACAGTTAATAATTTACATATAAAATAAACTTCCATTCCTAGACATAATGGTTAACCTCCTGAACAGACAACACCCAGAGAAACAGTTCATAATTTACATAGAAATAAACTTCCATTCCCAGACATGATGGTTAACCTCCTGAACAGACAACACCCAGCGATACAGTTCATAATTTACATAGAAAATAAACTTCCATTCCCAAACATGTCGGAAAAATAAAGTTGTCTCAACTAAAGATGACTCATAACCTGCCAAAATTTATATTTTTGTCCCTTAATCTTACCATTCTCGCCACTAAATACGAAAAAAGATTATGCATCGATACTACCAATTCCATTTACAAGCTTAAACGGATCCCTTCTACCTCTTCTTTTTTCAAAAGAAAATAATTTAAGAGATCTAAGC
>NW_013668811.1:93122-101473 GCF_000517525.1 Limulus polyphemus
TTTTTTTATTATCAGCAATAAACATAGGAAGAATAATATAATAAATGTATACGATGTTGTGTTTATAAACTACGTATTCAAGTAAATAATTAAGAGGATAATCAAAGCAAAACGTTAAAGATATTGATACATATTAAATGATTAGGTTTTTTTTTCAACTTTTCAAAATGTCAGTCTTGGATATAAAACTTTAAAAACCTTTATATCATTGAAAGCAGATTTTTCAAATACTACACACACACATATGTATATAAATTTTAATTCAGCGTGGTTTTACTTCAAGGTGAATATTATATCGTATCATTAAATACCATAGTACTTAATAGCAGCGATCGTGGTGAAACAAAATGGCGGCGATAAAAATCGCCCGTTTAAAATCACCTTTAAAATGTCTGAATATTAACAATGACTATTACACAGTACTGACTGAGCATAACTAAGGTCTATTGTATTTATAAAGCTGCCTAAATCGCTATATACGTGTATATGGAGTGAATCAAAAGTTCACTATTTCAACTAATTTGCATCTAAGTGACTTTTCCAGACAAACATACAGAATAGATGACGAACCTTATCGCTCTAATTCTTTTACAGAATTCTCCCGTCTGGGGTCCCAATGATTCCTTTCTTGTACCGAAATTGATATTAATATATATATATATATATATATAATACGGAAGATGCGCTACTTTGGGCGTATAATCAGATTTGTGGGTAGGTCGGTAGAGATCCTGATGAGTAATAAAATTAATCGGGTATATACGCGCGCCCCACGCTTGGTATTGCTGGCGCACAAAAGTATAACTAGTAAAAAGCAAACAAACTATTATAATAAAAAATTGTTAAATTTTATAAAGACAAATAGAGGTCGATGTTTACGTAACTTAGCTAACTATAGTAATATTGGAAGTTTTATTTTCAATGCTACAAAAGTATTCAAACAAGAAAGTCAAAAATATAAAAAAGTTATCCCTACTTTGGCTCACACTAAAAAAATTACAGTGATTTGGCAATGTAGGGATAACAAATTTAGATTTTAAGTAACTCAGTTTTCTAGTTTTGTCTTTGTTGTTTCAATACACTTTGTAGCATTAAAACTTCCCGTATTACTATAGCTAGTTTACTTGTATATATCGATCTCCACTTGTCTTTATAAAATTTAAAATTTTTATTATGCTTGTATGCATATAAACTACACTTCAAAATAGTTTCATTTAAACACTTCAACATAAAATGGGCATCAAATCTTGAATCCTTTCTTTTTTAAACAAGTCGTTATTTAACTGGTTTTGTAGCATTACCGTTACATTTTTACAGGCTACTCTTCGGTATAAAAACTTATCCTCACAGGCTACTCTTCAGTATAAAAACTTACATTTACAGGCTACTCTTCGGTATAAAAACTTACACTTTCAGGCTACTTTTCAGTATAAAAACTTACATTTACAGGCTACTCTTTATTATAAAAACTTACACTTTCAGGCTACTTTTCAGTATAAAACTTACAATTACAAGCTACTTTTTAGTATAAAAACTTACACTTACAGGCTACTTTTTATTATAAAAACTTACACTTACAGGCTACTCTTCAGTATAAAAATTAGGAAGAAGCAGAAAACAACTACTTTTGAAAAGTAGTAACGTTTAACTACAAAGTTTATAGAAGTGTACAAGCTTTTTCATCAAAAAATTTTTAAATATATTTTCTAATTTTGTACAACATCTCAGGTTGCAATATAAATTGTCCCATTATTAACAACGTAAAATCAAAATCCAATTAAAACAAGCCTTTAAATTAACATCAGTTTTAGAATGTTGTTAACATTAATGATACAGTTTCCATAAACTACATATATTATTATTGTTGAAAAATGTTTTACTTACTTTGTTCTGATAAAGTTAATATTTTTTTGGAGATATCCACAATAGAATTGACATACCTCTAAAATTACGCGCCAAAACCCCTGGACTCCAATTTATCTCGCCTCCTAACGGCTTTTAATTAAACTTTAAAGAAGTGTTAAAAAAAGGTCAATAAAGTATTTTTAAAAATTAATATTTTTTATTACAAATCAAAAAGTTGAAAACTTTGAAAAAAATTAATTAATTTGGTTAAATAAATTAGAATGATAAAAAATAAACAAATTTACTTACCGGGAGGGGGAAATTTTCGGGATTTTTAACACGATACCTAAATAAATTAATTTTTAGTCTCCAATCATTAGTTCCTCCAATAAACAATTTTCTACAAATAGAACATTTTAAAACATAAATTACATTTTAGCATTATAATGAAAAGAACGTTTCACCTTGAATAATTCCTGTCCTTTTGGTTGAATAATTAAATTTCATTGTTCAAAATATATACTACCTATTTTATTCTATTGTATAGTAAAATAACTTCAGAATTCTTAAAAGTTAACCATCTGTATAAATTTGGACAAAGTTAATAAAGAATTTTAGACATTATTTGTAGTTGGGGTAATTTATGTATTATATTATATTAATGTTGATGTTAATTTAAATACTTTTTTTAATAAGGTTTTGATTTTAAATTTTTAATAATACGACAATTTATTTTGTAGCCTGAGGTTTTAAAAAATTATAGAAACAAATAAATCTGAAAAAATAAAAGAGTTAAGTTAAAACTTAACCTGTATATTTAATACAAATTTTAAACTTAAGTTTTATGATTTTTCAATAAGTGTTTAGTCGTTTTCTGGTTTTATAGTTTTTACACTTCAAATTAGCCAGTGATGCTACGAAGCCGGTTAAGTGACGAAGAGATAAGGCAAATAAAGAACACTTTGGAAAAAAAAATGGAATCGAGTTAGCAAACAATGTACATATAAATATATATATACATACGTAAGTAAACAATATATATATATATATATATACGTAAGTAAACAATATATATACGTAAGTAAACAATATATATACGTACGTAAACAATATATATATATATATACGTAAGTAAACAATATATATAAATATATATATATACGTAAGTAAACAATATATATATATATATATATATATACGTAAGTAAACAATATATATATATTGTAAAATCCGTCACTAGAACAGTGTGTGTTTAGTTAACAAACAAGTAACTCTTTGTCTGAATTATTAAGCAACTACGTGTTCAATGCCGCAAATTCCGGTTTCACTTGATTAATCATTTTAAAATTCCATTCTTCATAACCAATGACCCGAAACCTGAGAATTGTGGCAGCCTGAAACCTGCGAGCTGTGGCAGCCTGAAACCAGGGAGCTGTGGTATCCTGAAACCTTACAGCTATGGTATTCTAAAACCTGAGAGCTGCGGCATCCTGAAACCTGTATTTGAAACCTTAGAGTTGTTGTATCATGAAATCTGGTAAGACTCGAGCTTGTGGTTTTCGAATGTTACAACTCTCAGGTTTCAGAATGCTAGAACTCTCAGGTTTCATGGTTTCTATGACTCTCATCCTGAAACCCGAGAGTCATGGAAACAATGAAACCTGAGAGTTGTAACATTCGAAAATCACAAGTTCGAGTCTTACCAGATTTCAGTTTTCACTTCTTACAAAAGCTGTGTTAATCTGTTCATTCTCTTTTTTGTTGTTGTATTATTCATATTAATGTGATTATTACATCGTGGTTCACGTAAAAACTCAAGGAGAGGTTTAGTCGTTAATGATTTAGCGCACACAATGAAAACACAATTGTTTGACGAGACAATTTTGTTTACAGTTTTGTGCACTGTGCATCAGGAAAGCCTGTAGCAGAAAGTATTTTCACCATCATTATCAACTTTTGTTTTTGTTAAAGTTTCATCTTATGTGTATTTACATATTTCTATACCCAAACAGCAAACGTAATCTCTCTCTCCTGTTTCAGACGTTTAATTAAAATAAAGCAGTTTAATTGCAAACAGTTGAACAGTTTTGGTAATATCGATATTATCAAAATAAAAAAGAAATGTATCAAGTTATGGTCACACGAGACGATCTTTTTTTTCTGGTGAATTGAACTGTAATTATATCTCATACAACGACTAAAATAAACTCATTTTCTATACAACATTTGTTGTTTTTACGTCAATAAGAAATATATATATATTTACTTAATAGCTATCATTACACGTATATGCCTATAGAAAGTGCTAAGCGTCCTATGCAGTAGCAATATTTATCAAAATTCTATGACTTTTTAGACACTTTTCTGTATTGTCGACCTTCTTGATTAATCTTATCTTCTTTCGTGTAGAAACTCAACTAGAAATTACTCCTTTGAATACCTACCAAAGATGATAAATATTAACAATTGAAAACGGATGTTTCTATAGATCAAAATACACATTTAATGAGTAACGCATCAAAAAACTAAATTAAGATAAGTTGGAACTTCCTTCGCCCTACAACTTATATCACACGTGGCTATTGACGCAGTAAATGATTAGAAAATGTATGAAGAGTCTACTTAAACATTAAAGAAAATGTGTGGAATTGATATATGTTTTAAATGAAAATAGCTTTTCTTCTGACGTTTTTCAATTAAGATAAGAAAGTCATTCTAGATGTAAAGAACTTCAGAAGGTAATAATTTGAAATTTTAATCATGCTTTAATTTATGTGCAAATGTCTTAGGCATTATTAATTCTGTTAAAATTAACTTCGAGAAATCCAAGTCAATACAGTTAGTTTCAGTGTATTAATGTACGTAAATAGGGTTGAGTACGTATAGTGAATATGCAAATGAACAGTTCAAGTGATAAACACATTCGATATCAAATCATGGTGGGAAAAAAATGTATGTGAACTATATATTGACCTTTTTTGGCGTTTTTTTTTTGGGGGGGGTCACTGAAAACATGCCTATGGATTACTATGCAATCGGATTGATGACGAGAGTGATGTGAAACCGTTGTATACATACCCTAGGCATATGATGGAAAGCCTGCAGGGAGGAGTGGTTTGTTGTGGGTATGGAAATCTTACGACCGAACCACTTACAAACGAAACCACGCTGAAAGGCTATTGCAGGATGCGCCGTCGTCAGATAGAGTATGTTCGGACTTAACGACATGCACTACAAGAATATGTTGAGGCTCCAAAATAGTTTTACTTGTAATGTACACAACCTTTGTAGTAAATGCACATTTACATAAAATAAAATTATTTTTTCTAAATATGAGAAATGGGTGAATTTTGCATTTTTTTGTTTTTTGTAAAACAAAGGAACGTATCTTGAAAATCATGCAAAAAAATCTTGAAAAAAACTGCACAACTGCAACTATGTATGCCACAACTTTTCATTTTTCTTACAACAATGTGTGCAAATGTTATTTTCAATTACAACTATGAATGCCACAACTTTTCCTTTTCCTTACAACATTGTGTGCAAATGTAATTTTTTATTACAACTATGTATGCCACAACTTTTCATTTTCCTTACAACAATGTGTGCATATGTTATTTTCAATTACAACTATGTATGCCACAACTTTTCATTTTCCTTACAACAATGTGTGCAAATGTAATTTTTAATTACAACTACGTATGCCACAACTTTTCAATTTCATTACAACAATGTGTGCAAATGTAATTTTTAATTACAACTATGTATGCCACAACTTTTCATTTTCCTTACAACAATGTGTGCAAATGTTATTTTCAATTACAACTATGTATGCCACAACTTTTCATTTTCCTTACAACAATGTATGCAAATGTTATTTTCAATTATCTCACTACTTGTTAAGTATTCCGTTTTCACCAAAACATATTTCTTCCTTACACTATTAAGTAATTTATATACTTATCATATTTATTGTATATTAATAAATCAATATAATGCAACAAATAATTCAATAAAATGCAACACTTTATCAAAAAGTATTACTGAAAATACTAATAATTAAATCATAGATAATCCAAGAGTAGATAGATAAATAATTTAAAACACACCTGCCAATTACACCACTGCATATTAGGTAATATCCTCCCATTTGGTGGCACAAAGATAGTATTTAACACCTGGTGGCACGAAATGCACGTTTACCACCTGGTAACTCAAGATGTGTATGTGAAAACTTTAAGTTTTGCATCTGAAGCTTTTTATTATTATATTTCATCCTTCCTTTACAGTTAAGTTCATCATTATAGCTCCGACAACGAATAATACAGGGAGTCCGGAGATCTAAAAACAAGTTCACCATTACCGCTCCGACAACGAATAATACAGGGTATCCGGAAAGTCAAAAACAAGTTCACCATTACAGCTCCGACAACGAATAATACAGGGTGTCCGGAAAGTATAAAAACAAGTTCACCATTACAGCTCCGACAACGAATAATACAGGGTGTCCGGAAAGTCTGGCCATAGCTGATTTTCAGCATTTCTTAGTTTCAAATACGTGACTGATTATGATGCTCTCAAAGCATGAGGAGGTCGAATTAATCCTGCTGTTAATCCAAACTTGTTTCGAATAACAAGGCTAGCATGGGAACATATTCTGTAAAACTTGTTGAAGTGTCTATGGTTCCAGACTTTTTGGACCCCCTGTAATTTCGTCATTCTTCAGTTGTGTCCTTTTGTGTTAATGTGTCTACTGTCAGACTCTAATAACCCTATTTTGTTTGTTTGTAGTTAAGCACAAAGCTGCACAATCGGCTATCTGTGCTCTGTTTTGTTTGTAGTTAAGCACAAAGCTGCACAATGTGCTATCTGTGCTCTGCCCACCACGGGTATCGAAACCCGGTTTGTAGCGTTGGAAGTCCGCAGACATACCGCTGTGCCACTAGAGGGCGAATAACCCTCTTACCATTAAGGTTTCCATCTATTCTAATAATGACTTTATCATTTTGTTTTTGCAAAAGATATGCAGTAATAACACGAAAGATCCATGATGGGTCTGTGGTAAGTTGAAGGACTTAAAAACAACGCTAAAGCCCAGGGGTTCGATTACTCACAGACAGCCCATTGTGTAGCTTTGCATTAAAAATTCAAACAACTTAGCTTGAAAATAGATAGTGTTTATATTTTATTTTTTCATAAACTATAATTGCACACGGTCCACGTTGTGTTTCCTAAGATTATCTGTTTGGACAGAGGCTTACACAGTTAATCCAGCATGTGGAGCACAGATAAATTATTACATACTTAATCCAGCATGTGAAGCATAGATCAATGATTACATACTTAATCCAGCATGTGAACCATAGATCAATGATTACACAGTTAATCCAGCATGTGGAGCGCAGACAAATTATTACATACTTAATCCAGCATGTGAACCATAGATCAATGATTAAACACTTAAATCAGCATGAGGAGCACAGGTAAATTATTACATACTTAATCCAGCATGTGAAGCATAGATCAATGATTACATACTTAATCCAGCATGTGAAGCATAGATCAACTGATTACATACTTAATCCAGCATGTGAAGCATAGATCAATGATTACATACTTAATCCAGCATGTGGAACACAGATCAATAAAATTCGTGCATACTTTTTACTATTTCCTGATCTATTCTTAAAAATCTTGTTCTTAGGTATCGATCTCTCTAATAAACATGGTCGTCATAATATATTTCTTACCTAGGAAAATGACGCAACTTTCAGCTACAAAAATAAAGGCGTTCGTGTGTTTTAATTCATCAGTCTTCGTTAAACAAAGACTATGCAGAACATCAAAGTACCACCATATGCAATGAGGAATGATATATATCTTCTTCTGTAGCAACAAACTTGTTCGGATTCTTTGGTAGAAGTACAGTGGTACTTCAATGTATCCATCAAAATAAACTTAGAAATAGATTAGTTATAAACAGTGCACGTTTTACCATTTTATGGTATTCCTACAAGATACAACCATTATTTAAGTACGTTTTACAAAGAAAATTTGTTTGGTGTAGAGCACTAAGCTATACAATAGGCTCTGCCCACCGCAGGTATTGAAACACGATTTTTAGCGTTATAAGCCTACTTACATATGACTGAGGATAAAAGCTTATCTATTGTCAAATACTGGATAACTATACTTTCTTAAAATACATACCTCGGATATGATGCACATTAAACAGCAAGCCTGCAGGTTTACGATGCTAAAATTCGAATTTCGATACCTACAGTGGGCAGAACATAGATAGCCCACTGTGTAACCTTTGCGCTTAAAAACAATCAAACCAAATCTCTAGAGTTTAATAATCGAATATGGAAAGTGATAATTTTTCTATATGACAGCATAGCCAGGTGGTTAGGGCACTCGACTCGCAATCTGAGGGTCGCGGGTTCGAATCCCCGTCACACAAAACAAGCTCGCCCCTTTCAGCCGTGGGGCGTTATAATCTGACG
>NW_013668811.1:102359-115753 GCF_000517525.1 Limulus polyphemus
TACACTGCTAAATTAGGGACGGCTAGCGCAGATAGCCCTCGTGTAGCTTTGCGCGAAATCCATAACAAACAAACAGAAATTTCCAATATGTGAGATACATATTTGTCATACAAAGTCGAATACGTTTCTCATTCGTCGCTCTTATCTATTCATATAATTTCACTTGTCTAATCTGATCACTCAGGAGCTCAATAATCAGAAGAAACCTGGTTTTATGTTAGCACAGAGTAGGACATATAATGGCAGGGTTTCTTCATACAAAGAAAACCGATAACAGAAGTTCTGAACGAAGTCAATGAAACTGATAGGTTAGGCTTACGAAAAAAAAAGAAATGAATAACTTTGACTAGGCTTAGGTTGTAGTGAAAACTCACCTTCAAAGTTGCTCTAACCAGGCTTGAAATTGAAAATACCATTATATTTAGATTTTTTTTTTACCAAAGGCCAGTCACTGTCAAGAAAATTTGATGGATCTCAATGTGGCTACTACGATAAAGAGGATGTCATCAATAAGTTTGAAAACATATACATGTAAGACGATTACGGGTACAAAAAAACAAAAAAAACACGTAGAATATCCGACAAAAAATGGGCATATATCCTGTTTTTTTTTGTGGTCTAGATCAAGATGCACTCTGGAGACTTACTGTGAATGACTGGAAGTCCGCTGTCGGAGTAATCGTGTGTTGTCATATCGTTGGAAAAATCTTTCTTTTCAAACATATACATTTTAAAACACTGCTTGAAACCGGCCTAAGCGTTTCCATTAAATTCACACATTAGCAAATTAGTCTCTGCATTAAAGTGAAAAATCTGTCTCGATCCAGTTGAGTCTGTACTAATGAAACCAAATGTGACTTGATGTTCTTATTTTGACTGTTTCCTAATTTTCATAAAGAAATGACTTAGCACGGATAGTCGAACCTTATTTATTTTAAACAGCACTTGTTTCCAGTCAGGATATTATCTTATTAGACACTTGGTACTTTGTACTGTAATAAGTTTACACAACTCTAATGATTGTCGCTTGTTGTATGTCTTCTGTTGTAAGTAGTGATCTGTGGATGTCATGATTAGGAAGTTGATGAAATCGTTTGTTGTATGTCTACTGTTGTAAGTAGTGATTTGTGGATTGTATGGTTAGGACGTTGATGAAATCGTTTGTTGTATGTCTACTGTTGTAAGTAGTGATCTGTGGATGTCATGGTTAGGAAGTTGATGAAATCGGTTGTTGTATCTCTTCTGTTGTAAGTAGTGATTTGTGGATTGTATGGTTAGGAAGTTGATGAAATCGGTTGTTGTACGTCTACTGTTGTAAGTGGTGATTTGTGGATGGCATGGTTAGGAAGTAGATGAAATCGGTTGTTGTATGTCTACTGTTGTAAGTAGTGATTTGTGGATGTCATGGTTAGGAAGTTGATGAAATCGGTTGTTGTATGTCTACTGTTGTAAGTGGTAACTTGTGATCCCCTCCGTCAGTAATATATTTGATATAAATTGTTTCATATTCACATAACAATAATTGAAACAATGTGCTAAGATGAAAATAACACATGCCTGCGAAGTCAAACTCCATCAAAGTTTTTTTGGTTTTAATAACGGATTTTCCACAATTCAGCTACGTAGATTCCGAAAATAATATTTATTTTTTCTGTCACGTAAGAACTTTTTACAAATCGGGAAGAAAAAAATTCTTACTTAGATCAAATTATAATTTCATTTATTACAATGAACATTTTTATTATTACGTTTGTTATGTTTTATTTCTAGAACGATCGATAACATTCTCACGTCACGGTTGGTCTTGAGAAATCTATAGCCAGTGGTTGTCAACATTTTGAGCATAACAAATGTGATTCGATTTCACTGAAAATTATTCACTTGTGTAAAAGTACATGTGAGGTTTTTTTTTGAAAATTCTGTACGTGATGGAGAAAAATGGATATGATTTTCGTATTCAGCGTACAGGAATTACTGTACTAAACATTTCAGGACAATAAAATTATCGCAAGCCCGAAGTAATTTTTTAGCACTTGGTGATTATAATTTTAAAAAGTTCGGAAAGAGTAAATTAGGATTTGCTTTCTGGGCCTATTTTGGATGCTATCAAAGGATCAGGGGTAAGTCTGAAGGCTTATAACGCAAAAAAATGGGTTTTGATACCCATGGTGGACACGGCACAGATAGCCCTTTGTGTAGTTTGTGCTTAATAACAAACAAACAAAACATTTTGAGAAATTTTTTTTTAGAATCTTGATTAATTTTCTGGCCTGCTACTAAAAAAAAAGCTCAATCTGCCAACAAACAGATATCCATTGGGTAACGATAAACGTTCTTACCGTAGACGAACACGTAAATTAGCATTTGGGGAAAAAGTATGTAATCAGTTTTACTTAAAGTATTGCACGCACGTACGCAGGGGGTTTCGACGGGATTTGGCCGAATCTCCTATTTTCGTGATGTAAATATATGATGTTTGTACAGTTATAGCGCAGCTGCGTATGGTGTTTAACGTTTTTTACATAGTCTACATTCTTATGATGAAACATTAGCATTTTATGGTTTGAAATAGTCGCATGCAATGGTTTCTGTTGTCACTTTGTAAATGGACGTCTGATGCCGCTTCGTTCAATATGTGTTGGTCTCGCAAATTAGACCCCCCCTTTCAAACATTCTGCGTACGGGCCCGTATTGTTTTGTTATTTCAAAAATATCTTATACAATGAAGTTGTAATTAATTATATTTACGCGATCTTTACTAAAGTAATTATACGTTATTTTCTAGTTATCTTTATTTACCCATTTACCGCTGATTCGCCGTGTTGGGTACGGTCCGCCTCCAGCAGTTGAATGCGAGTGTGCTGTATACAGTAGAGCTCAAGAGGTTATGCGGGGAGCATGATTTTACAGTTAAAGGTCAGTAGAGCTTCAAGAGGTTATGCGGGGAGCATGATTTTACAGTTAAATGTCAGTAGAGCTTCAAGAGGTTATACGGGGAGCATGATTTTACAGTTAAATGTCAGTAGAGCTTCAAGAGGTTATGCGGGGAGCATGATTTTACAGTTAAATGTCAGTAGAGCTCAAGAGGTTATGCGAGGGAGCATGATTTTACAGTTAAATGACAGTAGAGCTCAAGAGGTTATGCGGGGGAGATTCTCAAACCAATAAGTTATTATATGATTTGCTCCCAGAGGTGTAGTGATATGTTTGCGGGCTTATAACGCTAAAAACTGGGTTTTGATACCCGTGGTGGGCAGAGCACAGTAGCCCATCGTGCTGAACTACAAACATTATATGATTTGTTCTGTCACATGTCTTTAAAAACTAAAAAAGGAAATATTTTTGTGTTTGAAACTAGAATTCATAGTTTAGCTTTTACACGTGAAATAATTATGCAAACATTATTGCCGATTATTTCAAAGTACAATCTATGCAATTGTGGAGCAGTGTCGTCAAGATTCTCTTAACACAACTTCTGGAAACACAGATTAAAACAGTTTTGAAATGTAAACTCATTAACCTGATGTCCATTAATATTGATAAACAAAGACCTAAGATGTTTCTTAATATAATGTAATTTCTTCATAAAAAAACAACTGATAATGGAGGAAATTTATTTGACTGTATAAAAACTGAAGAATAATTTTACACATTTATCGTTTTCGTAATATTCAAAATCAATGGAGCTAAATTAAACGTTTTTTCTTCTTCTTCGACACAAAGTAGGACAGTTGTGTTAAAACAACAACAAGTTACAATATGAGTCATGTACCATTAGATTGATATCTCATTTCTATAACTAGTTATCTAGGATTCAATGATGCTCTAATTCGGGTATAAAATTCACATAAACGGAGTTATGTTAATAGATATTTATTTTTCTTTTCTTGACTCGATGGGTTTTAATTAATGTGCTGTTTCTAAAGATTGTCGTTTGGTTTGTTTGTACAATGATAATAGTCATCCCATTCAAGAAAACACTTATTTTTTCTGGTCTGTATGTAAATTACGAAACATTTCACTTCGTCACCAATTATTTGACTTATAGCAGCCTCTTCTGTTATTTTAAAAGCGTAAAGTTTAGAAAGAAAAGTCAAAATAGATATTCTTGTTTGATTTAAATCCGCGAAGAAGGATTTAATTAAAGGAGAGCGAAGCAATGTATTTACTTTTCAAAAATTAAATTAAATGACAGACTAGCCTTCTCATATGGAGGATTATACGCTGTTCATTTCGTATAAGAAAAAAAAAGTCAGCACAGAAAAATATAGTTTTATGCTCACTCGTAGTTTGTTTTGTTCTTCTGCCTTGACTTAACTAAACCTATTACTGAATATGAACGGTGTATATCCACAAAATATCAGAGTGACGTGTTGGCTAATTTGAAACCAGGGAATACTCTCGTTAAGTAGAGTGCTCATTTGGTCTGACTGAGAGATCTTAAACTTAGTAAAAGAACCATTTGCACTGAGTAGAAAGTTTTCTCTGGGGTATTTCATTAAATGTGAGGTTTCTTTCTGGTAGATTTTTTTCCTGTTGAATTTAATCGAGTTGCGAGGACAAGCAAACAGCCTGTAAACTTATGAAATGAAACTCTAAAGTCGTTGATTTGCTTTGTGATTACTGTTGTTTACGTTACTAACCATGAATATTTTTAAAAGTTGTTGTTGTTTTTCTAAATATCTTTCCTCGTATTTTTAGCGGGCAGGCGTTTATGCTAAGAACTTAGAATTTTCGATTTGATCTACAATTTATGTGACACGTGGTCTAAACTGCCAAGTCAGAAATTGCAAGGTTCAGGCATAGAATTGCAGATCAGATGGAGAGCAACCAATCAGCAGCAGCGTGTGTTGTCCACACATCTACTCTTGATTGCAGATCGGATGGAGAGCCACCAATCAGCAGCAGCGTGTGTTGTCCACACATCTACTCTTGATTGTAGATCGTATGAAGAGCAACCAATCAGCAGCAGCGTGTGTTGTCCACACATCTACTCTTGATTGCAGATCTGACAAGCAGTTTTATAAAAGTCACTGCCGAAAGTACAGGACATATTTAGCGGCATATTGAGGGATCGAACCTTGGACATACCGATTTGCAGCCCGGGACGATAACCACAATCCCTTATGCAGTCGATTTTATATGAGATATAAAACTGTCAGTCATTTACAAGAAATTCGGTACGAGGGCATTTTGTAGATCACGCGACAGTTTTACTAAAAAACAAAACAACGGTGAATCTAAATCAGAAAAAGTAAGTACTGGAGTATCGACAAATCGTTAATTTTAATTAAGCAAAAGCAGTTTATTGATAACTTCAGACGCTTAGATTACATGCTGTGTAAATGATTATTAGTATTGTGTATATGGCTTAGTTTAATACCGATATTCTTCATTAGTAGAAACACGTGAAAAATTCAATAACCCATTGACTACAAGTTTAAGAATTGCAGACATCAGTTCATCCATTATAATTAGAGTTTAAACTTTCCGAGCTGAAGGATTAGAGTTCTTTACCAAAACATCTAAGTATGTACCAGCATCTTTTCTAGAGTTGAGTTCGGTCTTGTGGTTAAAGTACCGGGCTGTGGTCAGTAGGTCTAAGGCTCGAGTCGCATTATACCACTGTACACGCTCCGCACGTTTAGCTGTAAGACATTACAACGTCCAGCGCTGCACATTGGTTGCACACTTTCCCTCTCTCTCTCTCTCTGTAGTCAGCAGTTCTAACTTAGGGATGGCGATGCCTGAACTTCAAGGATCTCATAAGATGAAAATACTAACAATTATTTATTTAAAACCGTCTATGAATTTATTTTGATATTAAACGTTAACAGATGCCAATAATAACCAAGAGTTTTAATAACATTCAACGTGTTCTCTATGGTCACAAATTAACGTTTTCATGTTTTAAAACCCACATGAAATTATTCAAACATGGACGATTTGTGAGTAAATTAAAACGATTATGCTCGTGGAAAGATTTTCTAATATCATTTAGATATTAGAAAAACTATTAAAATACCTATAATTGAGAATGTTTTTCCTTTTATGTTCAAACATGTCTATATTTCTTAAACGTAATCGAAATCGTTGGTTCTACGATGCTTTTAATACGTTTTGAAAGTTCATAGTAATAATAAGAATAAAAGGTCAGTTTATGTTTGTATCGTTCACAACAGAAAGAAACGAACAACACAGATGTCCACAACAGAAAAGAAACGAACAACATGTTGTTCGTTTCTTCTCTGTTGTGAACATCTATGATGTTAATATCTTCTCTGTTGTGAACGTCTATGTTGTTCGTATCTACTCTGTTGTGAACATCTGTAGATGTTCACAACAGAGAAGAAACGAACAACATAGATGTTCACAACAGAAATGATTATTCACAACATAGACGTTCACGACAGAAAATATTATTCACAACATAGATGTTCACAACAGAGACGTTCACAACAGAGAAGAAACGAACAACATAGATGTTCACAACAGAAAAGATTATTCACAACATAGATGTTCACAACAGAAAAGATTATTCACAGCAGAAAAGATATTAACAACATAGATGTTCACTACAGAGAAGAAACGAACAATATAGATGTTCACAACAAAGAAGATAGTAACAACATAGACGTTCACAACAGAGAAGATAGGAACAACATAGACGTTCACAAGAGAGAAGATAGGAACAACATGGACGT
This sequence comes from Limulus polyphemus, assembly GCF_000517525.1. Taxonomy (NCBI): domain Eukaryota; kingdom Metazoa; phylum Arthropoda; class Merostomata; order Xiphosura; family Limulidae; genus Limulus; species Limulus polyphemus. The sequence continues at coordinate 109,064 of NW_013668811.1, forward strand.
TCACAACAGAGATGATACGAACAACATAGATGTTCACAAGAGAGAAGATAGGAACAACATAGACGTTCACAAAAGAGAAGATAGGAACAACATAGACGTTCACAAGAGAGATGATAGGAACAACATAGACGTTCACAACAGAGAAGATAGGAACAACATAGACGTTCACAAGAGAGAAGATAGGAACAACATGGGCGTTCACAACAGAGAAGATAGGAACAACATAGACGCCCACAACAGAGAAGATAGGAACAACATAGACGTTCACAAGAGAGAAGATAGGAACAACATAGACGTTCACAATAGAGAAGATAGGAACAACATAGACGTTCACAACAGAGATGATAGGAACAACATAGACGTTCACAACAGAGATGATACGAACAACATGGACGTTCACAACAGAGATGATACGAACAACATAGACGTTCACAACAGAGAAGATAGGAACAACATGGACGTTCACAACAGAGATGATACGAACAACATAGACGTTCACAATCCAGATGATACAGTACAAACTGAAAGCTCTTGAATTAACTAGAAACGTTTTTTTTTTTTAGTAATACTGATCTCGGGATTTGTTTACAGACTCTTAAGGGTAGTTTTGTGAGACATCGGGAGTAAGAATATTAAACCATTCTCAAGACTTCTAACGCTATAAACCGGTTTTCGATACCCGTGATTAGTACAGCATAAATAGGCCATTGTGTAGCTTTGCGTTTAACAACAAGCAAACGACTATAATATATAAAGTATCTTTTTTCATATACCGTCTTTATGTCACTCTTATAATACACATACAGCTTAAAGCGCGGGGAATATTTTTATGGTTGCGCATGGATTCGAACCTCGAAAATGATAGCTTTACCGATATGCCACGCCCACATTAATTGTATTGTCATTCTTTCTTGTTTATTCGGCCCGGCATGGCCAGGTGGTTAGGGCACTCGACTCCCAATCTGAGAATCACGGGTTCGAATCCCCGTCACACCAAACGTGCTCGCCCTTTCAGCCGTGGGGGCGTTATAATGTGACGGTCAATCCCACTATTCGTTGGTAAAAGAGTAGCCCAAGAGTTTGCGGTGGGTAGTGATGACTAGCTGCCTTCCCTCTAGTCTTACACTGCTAAATTAGGGACGGCTAGCGCAGATAGCCCTCGTGTAGCTTTGCGCGAAATTCAAAAACAAACAAATTTTCTATTCACCTCGAATAATGTTTATACTTAGCGTAAACCTACTCCTTCTGATTGGTCAAATCTATTAAGTCGAGTCATTTAGTGTTAGGCAATCATAATATTTTACATAGAAATCACGTATGGAGGAATGTACTGTATAAAGTACCTAACAGAAGTTTAACTTTAGAGCTTTGAAAACACCATCTTTTGCATCATTTGAAACAAGCCTCAAAATCAATTCTAGTGTCTTCAGAATGCATCAAATAATACAGCAGCATATATATATACACATACTAACATGATGATAGGCCTAAACAGTGAAAAATATGACGTTTCAGAAAGTACAAACAAACTGCACCTGTTATGAAATAATAGGAAGTGAAATTATCGTGTTTTACCAAATGATAAACAGTGGACGAAATTATCTTCTTGGTTAACAATGATCGAGATGAAACGATTTTCAGTGATGTATGAAAAATGAACCCTAATAAACTGTTTTCGTAGGTAAATATAAAAAAAACAATTAAAGAGTTTCTAATTTTATTTTAGAGCTTAATAAAAAAATCTTATAAGATAATAGAAATAGTGTTTGGTTTTGGTTCATTTACAAACCTTATTATAATGTTTCGTCGACTTGAATAACTAGCGCATGCTAGTGACAGTTTGTTGACAAAATCAAGGTTATACACACACACACACACTGTCGGTGCCAGAGCACTTCCATATTTGAACTAGAAATCTTGATTTGAATCATTTATTTAGAAGACGATCCTACAGTAAATCATTTATAAAGGTTTTTTTTTCAAATTTGGAATAGATGTGGCTGTTCAAGAAGAATTATAATATTTACTTGTATTATTTTGCTTTGAAATCGAGGCTTCTCCGACTCGTTATCTAGACAAACTTTGAAACTCTTTTAAGCACATGGTTTCTCTATAGTCGGTTCATTTTATGGACTTTTCTGATCAACTCTATCGTTAGAGTGTACTCTAATATACCAAGGCTTTGATAATAAAAAAGTAATATCCAACTATCGAAATATTTCTTATGTATTATTATTGTATCTCTATATTATGTATAAAGTTCAATCTCTTGAGGAGAATTTTGTAAAGGAAAAAAATCACAAAATTTTAACTGCTCGCTGGAGAAAAGAAATATTTTAGTTTACCCCCTCTAGTGCCAACTGATTGAAACCAAAGTTTAATTTCTGGCTCAGTATCAGGCATGGAGACTTTATAATGGTAAAATTTCTTGTTAAATCTCTGTAATTGATGCCCCCCAGTAGCACAGCGGTACGTCTGCAGACTTACAACGCTAGAATCCGGGTTTCGATACCTGTTATGTAGCTTTGTGCTTAAGTTCAAAAACAGCAAGTGTATATGATAGAGGACAACAAGTTCATTATGCAGCTTTGTGCTTGGTGGACTTGTTAGAATTAAAAGTAATGTGAAAACTTAGTAGGTGAGGGAGGTTAAAAACTGATCTGTTCCTTCAATTTTTAAAGGAAAAAAAAATATACGTAATAGAAAAACCAACGCCCTTCCCCCATACTCGTGCTGTACTTCATCTGCTAGACATAGAATATACACATGTACTAGATGTACTTCCGCAGGGTCCCCAAAAGTGTTCTGTTTCAAGAATAAATAAAATCAAAATTAAGAGTAACAAATATTTTTATTTCCAGCTTTTGAAGTTCATATGTCATGCTGTGTTGTAGCCTACATAGTGCATAATTCTTCTCGTGATTTATGGCATGCGCACGTTTTACTGACGTCATGATAGTACAAATTACATAGTTAAGCATCTCTTATGTGACGTCATTTTAGTGTCCACTGACTGTCAGACAGACAACACACTACTGTAGAGTGGTGAAAATGGTTAAAAAAGGTGACCCCCTCCAGGCGGTCTTCGGCCCACTTTTGAGGAAATAAGTCCGCTAGTGGGACAACGGTAAGCCTATGGACTTACAATGCTAAAATCCGGGGTTTGGTTCCCTGCAGATAGCCTAATGCGGCTTTGTTCTAAAACAAACAAACATTAAATAAGTGTGACCTATAAAACGCAGATGCACGGTCATGGTGATAACAGTGGTCACTCAGTGGATATATATATATATATATATATGGTCAGTCCTTGTGATATTATGAACACGTGTAAATCTTTCATTATTATCCTCATCACAAGGAAAATTACTTTCTCATATCTGACGTCACGATTGATCTTTCCTGTGACTAAGAACAGTTTGTTCACTCGTCATAGTCAGCGGTTCGAATCTTCTCATTACGGTTTTGTTTAACTTAAGATCACAAGAGGTGATGAACAAAAAACATAACATTTTATTGTAACTATTAAAAGTAGTTTTCTACAGGGCAATGAAATCAAACCAACACACAAATACTTAACAATAGGTTTTCTACAACATCCGCAGCTCTGGGATCATGCTTATATCAATTCTTTAACAATGCTTTGTAACAAAATGATATATTACATTATCTACAACAACAACAATAATATATTAATACTTTTAACAATGCTTTACATTAACATTATATTATGGATTCCTTACAATACTCCCAACTAGAGGAAGTGCGAACGTTATGTTTCTGGTACATTAGAATTAATCCTAAGACTAACAAACAAACCTCATGAATATGTAGAAAGAAGTTCGAGGTTCGCCATTATTACTCAAAAGTTTGTTGAAAAAAATATATAATGGAATCGTAGACAAAAGTCATACTGTAAGGCTTAGATCTATAGTAGACTGTTCGTGCACTGTATTCTGTCTTCCAAACTAAGTGAGACAACTTTTAATGGACTATTTCTGTCTTGTATCTTAAGTGGGACAACTTTTAATGGACTACTACTGTCTTGTATCTTAAGTGGGACGACTTTTAATGGACTATATCCTCTCTGATATCTTAAGTGGGACGACTTTTAATGGAATACTTCTGTCTTGTATCTTAAGTGGGACGACTTTTAATGGAATACTTCTGTCTTGTATCTTAAGTGGGACGACTTTTAATGGACTATTTCTGTCTTGTATCTTAAATGGAACAACTTTTAATCGGCTACTACTGTCTTGTATCTTAAGTAGGACAATTTTTAATGGACTATATCCTGTCTTGTATCTTAAGTGGGACAACTTTTAATGGACTATATCCTGTCTGGTATCTTAAGTGGGACAAATTTTAATGGACTATTTCTGTCTTGTATCTTAAGTGGGACAACTTTTAATGGACTACATCTGTCTTGTATCTTAAGTGGGAGGACTTTTAATGGACTATATCCTGTCTGGTATCTTAAGTGGGACAACTTTTAATGGAATACTTCTGTCTTGTATCTTAAGTGGGACAACTTTTAATGGACTATATCCTGTCTGGTATCTTAAGGGGGACGACTTTTAATGGAATACTTCTGTCTTGTATTTTAAGTGGGACAACTATCAATGGACCACTTCTGTTCTATATTTTAAGTGATTGGATTCCCCAACTCTTACGATAACTTTCTACTAACTCCCGAATTTTAATGCTAACTTTCTACTAACTCCCGAGTTTTAATGTTAACTTTCTACTAACTCTCGAGTTTTAATGTTAACTTTCTACTAACTCCCGAGTTTTAATGTTAACTTTCTACAACTCCCGAGTTTTAATGTTAACCTTCTATGTCTTCTTTGACTACGTAAGGTTTTTGTTAACCTTCTTTGTCTCTTCTAAGAATAATTAGTACTGAATTATTCTACGTGACGACAGAAAAAACTGATTTATAAGAATGACAGTGGTGTCGAAGACAATAAAATTCATTTCCCAATGTGTTGTTTATATAATGGTTGAATTACTGGGCAGTGACTTTGTGAGATTTATTAAGGCAGCGAATAACATTGTAACATCGATGATACAAACCTTCCGACACCAAAATAAATCGCTGCTTTACAAGATATTCCGATAATTTCTTGTCATTTTCAAAGGTTCAGTAACATCGTTAATCTGTCCATTCAAGTATTTATGTGCTAATAAGTTCTTTTGTTGTATGCAAAAATTCATTAGGCCATTATTACAGCATTTCAAAATAAAATACGATGTTATTTTTATGACAGATATGCATTTGAAAGCATTTATTTTTGCCATTAAATAGCAGAAATCAAAACCAAAAGCATGTCAAGGGATTTAAGGGATTAAGAATGGAAACGGCATCGATCAATAGACCCATTTTATTGGTCTATTCTAATCACATGATTTATAGCTACTTCTTTCTTAATGGCCATTATTTACCTTTCAGATGCATTATCACATTCAGTAGTTCCGAAAATTGACAACAGGATGAGATTTTAAAGTCTTACGGCTAAATGCTGTTCCAATCCGTAAAAGTTTGAGGCTTCATTCCGGCAGTTCTTTCTTATAACAGTCAGTGATCCGACTTTAAATCAGAAGTTTTAAGTTTAACAGTTTGTTGTTTTCTTTTTAAAATAATGCCACACTGAAATTTCCCAGAGGAAACCCTTTGGGGTCAAAGGTAAAATTTTTACCATCAGCTTAATCCTATCAACTTTTTGGAAAGAACAGCTTGGCCGAAAGAAAGACCTTTAATGAAAAAAGATAATACTTTATTGGTAATTTCTTAGTAACGTACGCAAAATAAATAAATAACAAAGATACGATCAATACTAAAATTAGTTCTATTAATTATCACTAGGCTTTGCCTGTTTATTTTATATAGAAAATAAATAAATTTCCACGCTTCTTCTTTGGTCAGCTCTTTACACAGAGGTATGATTATAACAAGCTAAAACATGCTTACTCAGTACAACACAATATATGAATCCAAACAAGTTGGTGACTTGACGATTAGTTACGTGTAGGAAAAGCAACCCGTACAATTTCTAGCTTTACGATTTTCTGTGAAAAGCTCATCAGTGACACAGTGGTATGTCTGCGGACTTACAACTCTAGAAACCGTGTTTCGATACCCGTGGTGGGCAGAGCACAGATGGCTCATTGTGTAGCTTTGTGCTCAACTTCAAACAAACAAAACAAACTATTTGAAAAGTTTCGGTAAGAGATGAAGGTTAGGCTTAAATTTAACGATCAGTTACGTGTAAGAAAAGCAACCCGTACTATACGCTTTATGCAAATCTTTGAAAAACTTTGGGATTATTTATTTATTGAAAAAGTCTTATCAGATAGAAGATATTAACCACATAATTTTACAAATTACGAACTAGAATGTAACAAATAACTGGTATATAATCACACTTTAACTTTCGTAAACATAAGTGGTACGTTAATCATGTTTGGTATGTTTTAAACCAATGAACTACAGTGTAACAAATAACTGGTATATAATCACACTTTAACTTTCGTAAACATAAGTGGTACGTTAATCACGGGTTGGCATGTTTTAAACCAGTGAACTACGGTGTAACAAATAAATGATACGTTAATCACGGTCTAGTATGTTTTAAACCAATGAACTACATGTAACAAATAACTGGTATATAATCACACTTTAACTTTCGT
>NW_013668811.1:116597-119597 GCF_000517525.1 Limulus polyphemus
TGAATGATACATTAATCACGGTTTGGTATGTGTACATTGTAACAAATGAATGATACATTAATCACGGTTTGGTATGTTTTAAACCAATCAACTACATTGAAACAAATGAATGATACATTAATCACGGTTTGGTATGTTTTAAACCAATCAACTGCATTGAAACAAATGAATGATACATTAATCACGGTTTGGTATGTTTTAAACCAATCAACTGCATTGTAACAAATGAATGATACGGTAATCACGGTTTGGTAAATTTTGAAACAACAAATAAGTGGTAAACTAATCACAGTATGGTATGTTTCGTACCAATGAACTACAGAAGAGGTTTGTTAGTTAATGTTCGGTATGCTCCGAGAAAACAACAGTGTATAAGGATCAGTTTGCAAACAAACAAAAGCGTTTCTAACTCAGACTCGGAATCGCCAGTTCACTTGGTTACTAAGTCCAGATAATCTTTGGTCGGTACATATTAAATATATTGTACACAGACTAATGAGTAGCTTTAGTTTTAAATGTAATTTAAAATGATTTATTTCAGTAGTTTCACAGATAAGTCATTCATCGATGCTACAAGACGTTCGTAAATTTGGAGTTTTAATTACTGAACAAGTGGAGAGTGTTGTGTAATAACGGCTAAATTAACGACAAATATAAAAGCAAATTATTAGTGTTCCAATGTAGTAACAGACAGCCAGAAACATATTACAACACCAAATCATATTACATTACACAAATAACGTCATAATTCCGGCTACCTCACTTGTAAGCAAATATTGACGTAAGAAGGAATAAGATGTCGATCTGTTTTTTCAGCCCACGATGCGATTAGTGCGTCTTTATGTTTCGTGTACAGACTTGTTTTGTCAGACAAGGACTATTTGAACTTATAGCATGTTATATTACACAGGATCGATATAGCGCGACAAAAAACTTAATATTTCAAACACAGTACTATACAGCGGTATGTCTGCGGACTTACAACGCTATAAACCTGTTTTCGATACCCGTGGTGGGCAGAGCACAGATAGCCCATTGTGTAGCTTTGTGCTGAACTTCAAACAAACTATAATACAAACTTAATTTATTTTTGAAAAATTATATTAATGCTATTTTCTTTTTCTTTTTTAATTCTCTGCGAGCTACATAGCTTTTGACACTTGCTGTATTAGAAATAATTAAACAAACGATGAGGAAATAAAAAAAAATAAACAAGTACCTCAGGAATCCCACATATTAGTACGTTAAAATGAACTGCACCAAATTCATGAGGTTGAAGTTTGTTTTTATTTGATTTTGTATTTCGCGCAAAGCTACACGAGGGTTATCTGCACTAGCCGTCCCTAATTTAGCAGTGTAAGACTAGAGGGAAGGCAGCTAATCATCACCATCCACCGCCAACTCTTGGGATACCCTTTTACCAACGAATAGTGGAATTGACCCTCACATTATAACGCTGAAAGGGCGAGCAAGGGACGGGGATTCGAACCCGTGACCCTCAGATTGTGAGTTGAGCGCCCTAACCTGGTCATGAGGTGGGAAACTTAGTCTAAGGATGAACAATAGAACCACAGAAGTGATGAATAAAAACACATTTAATGAACGTTTCGGAATATACGCTTTCCATCTTCAGCAAATTCCCACAGTAAACACAAAACTATAATTACAATTAATAACATGGATATTAAATAGAAGCTCATTACTACGGTAAACATTTGTAAGGGCAATATTAAGACTCGAAGTGGTGGGGGGCTGTAGAAACCAGGGAGTGAACTTTTACCGAGAATTGTCTCTAAGTAAACATGTCGGATAAACTTTCTTCTTTCTTTTTTGTTCTTGTGAAAGACTGCATTCCGATCCCATTTGATTCATGGATTACTTGTATGTGTGGTAACTGCAGCGCTACCTACATTGCCATAACCAAATATCATTTAATTGTACGTATTTATTAACACGTGGGGATCGAACCAGTCACCCCTTATCAGCTTCCCGCACCTCTTATTGGACACAAAATCTCCTCAACCGATTTTAAAGTTTTAGCTACAAGCCATATAGATTTGGAACTTCTGATTAAAGAAAACATTCTTATTAACAAAATCCCCTTATCTTGAGTAATAACTCTACTTTGTTGAGTAAAGCTCGTTTAAATCTTTCTCACTAGCTGTATATCTTCTTCTTCCGTAGCTTTTTCCCGTAGCTAGCCGTCCCTAATTTAGCAGTGTAAGACTAGAGGGAAGGCAGCTAGTCATCACCACCCACCGCCAACTCTTGGGCTACTATTTTACCAACGAATAGTGCGATTGACCGTCACATTATAACGCCCCCCACGGCTGAAAGGGCGAGCATGTTTGGTGCGATGGGGATTCGAACCCGGGACCTACAGATTGCGAGTCGAGCGCCCTAACCACCTGGCCATGCCGGGCCAGTATTTATGTAAGCGTTTAGTGAGTTGAATATTAATAATTAAACTCTGTTTAGCTAAGTAAAGAAGCCATAAATATACTGGGCATTTAGATATAGTCATTCGTTCAGTGTTGCTAAAGGGATTGAGTTCCCCATTCAAAAAATCATGCACTCAAAAATTCTGAAATATTCAAGCTCTTGTCACCCAAACATCAAATTCAGTTGCTAAACTGAGAACGACCATAGTCTGTCTTAAACATTCTGTTAAACTGTGACGCTACTTCTATGTTTATTTACCACGAGAAAACCTTCAACAGCCTTTACACCTGCTTCGACAGTTTTCGTTCCTCTAACTACAAATATAACACGTTCGCTTGTATGCCTACTAGTAAACACCCCAAGACATGTCAACTCTGACGGATTTTCCGCGAGTCTCACGAAATCGATGTTTCTCTCACGATCTCATTTAAACGTGTTATAAAATCTGGGAAAATGGGCTAATACGGCAGCTGGTGTGGTTATCTACTTTCAGGGTACACTGTTCTTACCAGGGACGTCACGATTATCCAGGTCCATCACATGTAGGACATGTATGGT
>NW_013668811.1:120571-128063 GCF_000517525.1 Limulus polyphemus
GTATTCAGAAAGAATAAACCAGTTTTATTTAAGAAAGGACTTGTATCGCTAAAGTTTCTTCGGAAAGAAATTATACGGAAAATTAACTAACGAACGGAGACGTAACAATAACGAATGAGTAGATGTAGATTAAGGATGCAAGTGTTCATCTTACATATATGTTTCAGGTAATCACGACGTACTTTTCCTTACTACAGTACAAAGATCACCTGTATTTTTCTGTGTTCCCGACCCGCTGCTCCATACTTCAACACGAAAATCATTGTCTCTTTTTCAGTTTCCTAATCCCCCCTTTTTTACTTCAATACGAAAACAATAACTTATTGTAAACAAACCTTTAGGCCAAAACTTGTAACTCATATTTACAAAGACTATTAGTAAATGCACTTTCAAGATAACAACACAATATACCCTAAAAACGACCACCAGAAACAGTTTTCAAAATAACTCTGAATACTTTTTTTTAAGACACCTTTTTTTTATTCATAAGGAATATTCAACCTTTTCATTGTCGTCATTGTCTACATCAAGAGCTATGTTACCATATTTCATAGTTACTTGAGAGTTTTTGTTTCATATTTTTAGCAAAGCCACATTGGCCTATCAGCTGTGTCCACCGCGAGGAACGAACCCCGAAATTTAGCGTTGAAACATCGTAGACTAACCACTGTCTCAATGTGGTTCTCGATACTGCAGAGTTTCACTCCACATTTTAGTCCGTGGATGCGCTAAAATCGGTCACATAACAGTTGCCAGAGAGTTGGGGGTGGATGCTGTTGACTAACAGTTGCCAGAGAGTTGGGGGTGAATGCTGTTGACTAACAGTTGCCAGAGAGTTGGGGTGGATGCTGTTGACTAGCTGTCCTATCTCTAGTCCATCAATTGAAAATTAGAAACAATCTTTTATGTAGCTTTGTGTGAAAATTCTGAAGCAAACAAACGTTGTTACTTTTGGGTGTGTCTTTATATGTTTTAGAATATGTCTTTTGTTTCTAAGTCAGAATTTATTGACCTTTGGCCCGGCATGGTCAGGTGGGTAGGGAGCTCGACTCGCATTCTGCGGGTTGCGGGTTCGAATCCCCGTCACACCAAACATGCTCGGTCCTTTCAGCCGTGGGGGCGTTATAATGTGACGATCAATCCCACTATTCGCTGGTAAAAGAGAAGCCCAAGAGTTGGCGGTAGGTGGTGATGACTAGCTGCCTTCTCTCTAGTCTTACACTGCTAAATTAGGGACGACTAGCGCATATAGCCCTCGTGTTGCTTTGCGCGAAAATAATAACAAACAAACAAACAAAACCTTTGTTATATTTAATAAAGGATAATTTTTTTTTGCAATAACAATGGTTACTTTGTTGAAGATATTTTATTTTTGAATTATATATATACTTCACAGGAAAATGTCACTATGTCGTAGGGTACACCAAGAGCATGCTGGTTGCTTAGAGTACGTTAATTATAAATGCTATAAATAGGCTTAGATAAAGAAATGTTATTCTTTCATGAAAGATAAAATATTTGTATGTTTTATATTAACTAAATCTAATTTATGAGAGAATGCTTGGTTAACATAATACATATCAGACACTTACCAATCGAATTCTCATGAAAACCGAAAAAGTCTGCCCATAATGGTCAATCAGTTGTGGAACTATCTATTGTATACTAGATGTATTTCCGCAGTAAGAAATAGTTTTATATCATGCTTTTGAAGTGTGGGCCCGGCATGGCCAGGTGGTTAGGGAGCTCGATTCGCAATCTGAGGGTTGCAGGTTCGAATCCCCGTCCAACCAAACATGCTCACTTTTTCAGCCATGGGGGCGTTATAGTGTTACGGTCAATCCCACTATTCATTGATAAAAGAGTAGCCCAAGAGTTGGCGGTGGGTGGTGATGGCTAGCTGCCTTCCTTCCTTCTAGTGTTTCATTGCTATATTAGGGACAGCTACTGCAGATAGCTCTCGTGTAGCTTTGCGCGAAATTCAAACAAACCAAACCAAACTTTTAAGTGCATATATCATGCTGTGCTGTAACCTACAGAGTGCATAATTCTTCTCGTGATTCATTGCATGCGCGCCTTTTATTGACGCCACAACAGTAGAAATTGCAACGTTAAGCGTCTCTTATGTAACGTCATTTTTGTGTCTACTGACTTACTGACAGACAATACACTACTGTATAGTGGTGCGAGTGACCCCTCCAAGCTATCTCCCACATTAGTGCTCTTCTGAAAATGTTTATTATCATGTTTTAACGAACATTTTAATTTACTTAAAATAAAACACTGAGTACCTCACCTATTCAAACAAAGAAAAAAGAACGCATATCCCCATTATTGACGACATTTTACAAACAACCTAGTTAACAACGAAACTGTAATTACTGACGGTGTTTTTGACGCTTTTTTTATTCAAGAAATGTAGAGCAGTTTCAATCGAGCAAACTAAATTACAAGCACCGTGATAAGAAATGTCACAAGTACAAAATATTTTTGTTTTGAAGTAAAACAACTTGCGAATTGAAAATGACGTTTTTTTAGTTAGTTAATTTGTTTCTGAAACCAGGACTGAAGGCAAGGCTTAGAGATGGATGTCAAAAATAAAATTCTTAAATCGAGTAGCAGTGTAATACTAAATTAATTAATAAAATAATAATTAATAATAATAATAATAATAAAACTGACAAAAATGTTGGATCAGTAAGTTCGTGGAGTAACAAGAAAGTCAATTTTGAAAAAGATCTATTAAAAAACATTTCGAAAATAAATACTAGTAAAACAAAGATGGCGTATAAAACATATTGAGTCAGACTTGATTTTTTCTCATCTTCGTTTCAATCTTTGGAGAAAGCATGAGTACGTAATATATTTTAAGCTTTGAAATGCCATCACTGGCAGCTGACTTATATATATGATATTACCATTCTTTGTACTGCGTTTCAATAGACAAGAAAGCGATTAATATTATTGTTCAGAATCCAACCTAAACTAAATCAGTCACTACAATTAATACGCAAGTAATGAAAGATTCTTTAAGTGTTGGTTTCAAGAAGTTCAGTTGTGTGCCTTTAAATAAATATGTTTTGAGTGTTGGTCGTCAAAATGTTCGACTATATGTCTTTAAATGAATGTTTTAAATGTTGGTCTTCAAGTTATTCTATATATATGCTTTTAAATAAATATGTTTTGGGTGTTGGCCTTGGATTATACGCCTTGTGTAATCTTATAATCATTAAAACATACGTGTAGTTTCTTGTACTGGAAGTAGCTCTAAAATAATAATTGAATAGTCGAGTTAAGCGGTAAACAACAGACGTCGTAAAGAAACAAAAGCGCCCTCTCTTCATTATAACTACTGTGCTTGGTAGAAAGGTAATTACACTTCTTATTACATCAAAATGTACATCGTAGTAAGAAATCTAACTTTTTCTTCATTCCTGGTGTTCTTTTCACCTATTAATATTTTCTTTTATTGTATTTTACTCATATTCGTTTCGTTCATTTACTCGCGTATTTTGTATTTCTCGGACAAATTAAGCTAACAAATTCCCTTATGGTTAGGATTGCATTGTTTGTTATCGTTGTAAAGCAATAGGTCGTCTTCACAGCGTTGTAGAGGTGTTTGTTATCATTGTAAAGCAATAGGTCGTCTTCACAGCGTTGTAGAGGTGTTTGTTATCATTGTAAAGCAATAGGTCGTCTTCACAGCGTTGTAGAGGGAAAGAAAGAATGAAAGAAAATCTTTACACATTTTGTACAATTATGATTAATTAAAAAAAAGACAGTTATATATATATAAATGTTGATGTAAGCCTGAAAACAAAAGTAACACAAATGAAAAAGAACAACTATATATATATATATATAAATGTTGATGTAAGCCTGAAAACACAAGTAACACAAATGAAAAAAGACAACTATATATATATAAATGTTGATGTAAGCCTGAAAACAAAAGTAACACAAATGAAAAAAGACAACTATATATATATAAATGTTGATGTAAGCCTGAAAACACAAGTAACACAAATGAAAGTAGTTTGCTTTCTATTTGTTAAGAATAGAGTTTTATGTTTTCTACGTTATTATGAAAATAGAAATAAAATTTATTAAGACGTGATATGTACATTATGTGGCAGTGTCAGCAGAAGAGGTTGGTGAAGGGTACCTTCTCCTTCTTCTGGGAGTAGTCTCCTGCTTATGATCGTTCTTATCCAGCCTAAAGAACCGATATTCCTGCCTAATGAGAACAGTTTCTCCATCTTCTGACAGTAGTCTCCTGCTTATGTACATATATACTACTCATAGTAAGTTCTCTAACACGTCTATAGTCCTCCCCCCCCCCCCCGGTGAGACAGCGGTAAGTCTACGGATTTACAAAGCTAGAATCAAGGATTCGGTGGACACATCACATAGTCACATATGTCTTTGCTATCAAAACACACATAACTTGTCTCTGTTTCCCGTCAGTTGATGATGCCAAACTAGTTAAGGCAACACACTCTGTGTGGGGCAACCAACTTTCATTGGTCATAGTTTTATCTAATGAATCAGTTAAAGAATATCGGAATTATTCTCAGAAAAACCAGTTAGCTTGTTTTTCTTTATGATTTTTAGACGTTTTTAGAATAATTTTTCTTTATAGTTAATTTTATTATATTTTATTGGTTTTAACCTATAAGACTTAAAACAATTGTATATACATACACACACACACATATATATATATAAATTAATATTTAACTTATGAAAATTAATTTACATTTTTGGCTTAGTGTATGAACTAGCTTAAATCTCCTAAATTGGCCAACCTCGTGAGATATTATTTGGATTACGACCGAAAATGTCGTTAAATGAAAGGGCACCCAAGTGATGAAACAATGCAATCTAATTATTGTGATTTTTTAGCTTACTGTTGCGTTAATTTATAACATTAAGTATCTCTAGTTGGTTAATTACACGTGAATGTCTTGAATAATTTATAAATTACTTTTAAAATTATTTTTGTTCTCAGCCTAATAATTACTTTAATTTGATCACATCTTCTGGCTATGAATGCAGGTATTAGAACGTTCATCTAATAACATTGGCCTCTTCCTTATTTATAGCATCGAAAGATAGGCAATATAGTGAGTTACACCAACTACGAAAGCTGAATTAGATGAAACAAAATATAAATACCAACTTATAGAAACTTTTGACGTTCCTACTAGTAAGATTTTAACCATAAAACTTTTGACGTTCCTACTGGTAAGATTTTAGCCATAAAACTTTTAACGTTCCTACTAGTAAGATTTTAGCCATAAAACTTTGACGTTCCTGCTAGTAAGATTCTAACCATTAAACTTTTGACGTTTCAACTAGAAATATTTTAACCATAAAACTTTTGACGTTCCTACTAGTAAGATTCTAACCATAAAACGTTTGATGTTCCTACTACAAAGATTTTAACCATAAAACTTTTGACGTTCCTACTAGTAAGATTTTAACCATAAAACTTTTGACGTTCCTACTACAAAGATTTTAACCATTAAACTTTTGACGTTCCTACTAGAAATATTTTAGTAGGAACGTCAAAAGTTTAATGGTTAGAAGATTTTAACCATTAAACTTTTGACGTTCCTACTAGCAAGATTTTAACTATTAAACTTTTGACGTTCCTACTAGAAATATTTTAACCATTAAACTTTGACGTTCCTACTAGAAATATTTTAACCATTAAACTTTTGACGTTCCTACTAGTAAGATTTTAACCATAAAACTTTGACGTTCCTACTAAAAAGATTTTAACCATAAAACTTTGACGTTTCTACTAAAAAGATTTTAACCATTAAACTTTTGACGTTCCTACTGGAAGATTTTTACCATAAAACTTTTGACGTTCCTACTAGTAAGATTTTAACCATGAAACTTTGACGTTCTTACTAAAAAGATTTTAACCATAAAACTTTTGACGTTCCTACTAGTAAAATTTGAACCATGAAAGTTGTATTGGTGCTCATTTGTCAAAACGTTTGCTTTTTTTTAATCTGATGAAGATTAATGTCTATATACTGAAAAAAACTCGGTAATTATAGTTTGTTTAGTTTCGTTCGTTTCTAGTTACACAATTATAGGTTGTTTGTAGTTAAACAGAAAACTACACAATAAACCATCTGCGCTGTGCCCACCACGGGTAGCTAAACCCGATTTTTAGCGTTGTAAGTCCGCAGACATACCACTGTGCCACTATGGAGGACAGTTTAGTTATATTTGTGAAAATAAAACAAACAAATCGATTGTGTGTGTAACTATGTGGCAAGACTGTTTACAATAAAACTTTTAATATAAACATTTAAACATATATATTGCAATTTCTTCATCCAACACATTACATTACCAGAACTTTATCTAGAGTTATTATACATAAATATTATAAATAAACCGTGCGCTTATGAAGTAGGAAAATTATTAATATTCGCTTTTCAACTTATTCTTAGGTAAATAAACATGAACAGCTGTGTAGAAAAGTAAGGCTATATATAAATGTATTTACGAATAAATATGATTAACTATTCTTGTAAGCGTAGACATACTTATGACGTCATATAGATGGAGAGAGGGAACCTAACCCTGAGATAAGAGTTATTGTCCTTCTTCCTTCAATGATTAATCAACAAGGTATTTTATTGTCACTGTTTGGTTAAGATGCAGCTCTTATCCTATTGGTTAACTTTGAAAGCATTCCTTCACTCCTTCTGTCAGTAAATAACTAACAAAATATTTCTTCTGTCAGTAGGAAACAAATGAAATATATCTTCTCTCAGTAGGCCACTAAAAACACTTCTTCTGTCAGTAGATAACTAATAAAACATTTGTTATGTCAGTAGTTAACTACTAAAACATTTATTCTGTCAGTAGATAACCAATAAAACACTTCTTCTGTCAGTAGATAACTAATAAAACATTTGTTATGTCAGTAGTTAACTACTAAAACATTTACTCTGTCAGTAGATAACCAATAAAACTCTTCTTCTGTCAGTAGATAACTAATAAAACATTTGTTATGACAGCAGTTAACTACTAAAACATTTATTCTGTCAGTAGATAACCAATAAAACACTTTTTCTGTCAGTAAATAACTAATAAAACATTTGTTATGTCAGTAGTTAACTACTAAAACATTTATTCTGTCAGTAGATAACCAATAAAACACTTCTTCTGTCAGTAGATAACTAATAAAACATTTGTTATGTCAGTAGTTAACTACTAAAACATTTATTCTGTCAGTAGATAACCAATAAAACACTTGTTATGTCAGTAGATAACTAATAAAACATTTGTTATGTCAGTAGTCAACTACTAAAACATTTATTCTGTCAGTAGATAACCAATAAAATATTTGTTATGTCAGTAGAAAACTAATAAAACATTTGTTATGTCAGTAGTTAACTACTAAAACATTTATTCTGTCAGTAGATAACCAATAAAATATTTGTTATGTCAGTAGTTAACT
>NW_013668811.1:128765-131697 GCF_000517525.1 Limulus polyphemus
TATTCAACCGTACCTTGTTTGTTACACAATAACTATTCAACCGTACCTTGTTTGTTACACAATAACTATTCAACCGTACCTTGTTTGTTACACAATAACTATTCAACCGTACCTTGTTTGTTACACAATAACTATTTAACCGTACCTTGTTTGTTATATGACTCTGCCGATAAATGTGAATTGAATTATTGTCACATACATGTTGCCACTAAAACTTTTGCTAACTAATACGATTGCTCATTAAAATACAATGTTGTTAGCAAGCGTCCTGATGTTGGTTGAAGATCTAAGAATTAAGTTTATTCATGCTAACAGAAGATGCTGATATATAAGATACATTTGTTAATATGGAGCTTCTGATTCTCTTCCATTTTCTACCCTATTATTCTAAAATTATAAACATACGTTTTGCACAATATCATTTTGGAAGCTAAAGAGGTTTGGTAATTTCTAATAGTAAAAGGCTCTTTTGTTTTTCTTTCTAGTACTCTGGTGGGTCATTGCGACTTACAATGCTCAAATCAGGGATTCGATTTCCTGCCGTGGACAATATGCCCAATATGACGTTGTTCTCAAACAAACTATTTTTTTTTGTAGTAGCTTTTGTCTTAAATACTGATAACAGGAACTTGGATAAGTTTCGAACCCAGGTTCACTGAGTGGTATACCTTTATTTTCAATCGTTAGAAAACGTTTTTCTGTTTGAAATATACATCCAAAGTACAACCTTGTCCAGTCTAATGTTAATATTCAGAATCCTTTCGTAGATAACCATTGGTCAATATCACTGTAAAATGTTTTAGTAAAGTCGTCCATTATCCATATCCAAATTGTAACCATATTTAAGGACTTGAAATGTGGCTTAGTCAATAATTTCAACTCCACTTAAAGAAATAACACGTTTTCTTGGTTAATAAAAACATATTTAGAAGGAATTGAATCTGCTTAAGATGGTCCCGCAACTTGTTAAAAGGATAGCACATGATATCATCGCAAGTATTTTCGATATGATTATAAAACTAAAAAACTAAACCAACTACTATTAAGAAGGGAATATAAATATTACAACTCGACGCAGTTTTCTTAGAGCCACTTATCACCACTATCCTTATTTTTCCTAGCCAATTTTCTGTTATCCTTATATTATCCGTTTTCACAGCTCGACCAACAAACTATTTAGAAACTCGTCATATTGCCATCACTAGTACTGTTACGTTTGATAATGTTGGTTTGGTTTGAAGTTCGCGCAAAGCTACACGAGGGCTATCTGTGCTAGCCGTCTCTATTTCAGCAGTGATATACTAGAGGGAAGGTAGCTAGTCATTACTTCCCACCACCAACTCTCGGGCTACTCTTTTACCAACGAATAGTAGGATTGACCATCACATTATAATGCTCCCATGGTTGAAAGGGCGAGCATGTTCGGTGACGGAGCTTCGAACCCACAACTCTAAGATTATTAGTCTATCGCTAAAACCACCAGGGATGCTAGGCCAATAATGTAGATATTAAGTACTAAGTTGGTCCTTTGTTTGTTTATTTCAATACAAAGGTAGACAGTAGGCTATCTGTGCAGTATCCGCCACAGGGATCGAGCCTCAAATTTTAGCGCTATTATATATCAAGTTTATCGATGAGTCATCGGGAGTTATTTATTGATATTAAAGAACAAGCCTAATATGAAAGTAAGAAACATAAAATACAGTAATAGAATCAACATGAAATAAATCTTGGGAGGGAGTGGGGGTATACAGTGCAACACTATAAACACGTGTTTTTTGTATACACGTGCTAACCTTCTGGTTTGTCCACGTTCTTGAATACTGATGCTTGCAAAAGCATCTTAAGTGCCATTCATAGTGACAAAAGCCAATTAAAGGTCTTGTCACATCTCAAACAATACCTCTGAGTAGCGAAAACGAAACTCTCAGTCAGCTAAGAGAAAAAACGAAAAACATGTACATTCAATGGATACCGAGGTCTCCGCTGTTTGATTAGATAACGAGAAAATAAGCTAAGTTTGAAGTAGATAAGGAGAAAACGCGCATCACAAACTCGGAGCTGTCAATCTCTGTACACCTTTAAGATAAGGAAGCAGTAGAGTGAGAATAAAGGTATCGAGTATGTAGTCAGGGGATTTAGTTGCCAATTGGAATGAAACTGAACATTTAAACTAACCAAATGCATATATAGCTTACATCAGCACAAGCACTTCAAGATATAGGCCTAGAACAGTAGATTAAGGAATAAGTTTCAGGTAAGTGAACTCGAAAATTAATTTATTTTGCAGAAGTGGCGCGAATTTAAATTAATCTGTTGTTTACAGAATTGAGGAAAAAAACAAAGACAAATGTACGTTTCACGAAGACTTCATTTACAAACTATTTCAGGCTGTACCTGATGATGCCTTTACTGCCGAAACCATGGCTGTTAATAAATGAAGTATTTGGGAAACATACAGTTGTCTTTGTTTTTTCCTCAATTCGGTAACCATGGAGTTTCCACCAAATGCCATCAGTTTCAAGCATTTATTTTCATTATAGGAAAAATTATCAAATTTAGAAACCTTTCGATTGCAGGTTACAAGAAGACAAATCTTGGCATAAAAATTCTAATTTCTATGTTGGTTGTTTTTAATATGTTAGTCTACTTTGTTATAATAACTTCAGTCAACATTCGTAGTCCAAAGAACATGAATCTATATAAATATAATAGTACTGTCTGTTGTCTGTCCATATAACTACTTCTATATAAATATAACGGTACTGTCTGTTGTATGTCCAGGTAACTACTTCTATATAAATATAACGGTACTGTCTGTTGTACGTCCATGTAACTACTTCTATATAAATATAATAGTACTGTCTGTTGTATGTCCATGTAGCTACTTCTATATAAATATAACGGTACTGTCTGTTGTATGTCCAGGTAA
>NW_013668811.1:132585-133549 GCF_000517525.1 Limulus polyphemus
ACTGTATATATATATATATATAACTGTAAGTGTATTGACAGTATACCATCAGTCTACTTGTATATATATATATATATAACTGTAAGTGTATTGACAGTATACCATCAGTCTACTTGTATATATATATATATATAACTGTGGGTGTATTGACAGTATACCATCAGTCTACCTGTGTGTATATATATAACCGTGACTGTAATGACAGTATGCAATCAGTCTAACTGTGTGTATATATATATAACTATAAGTGTATTGACAATATGCCATCAGTCTACCTGTATATATATATAACCACGTACTTTCTGGTTCTCTAATTACATGTCCACATCAAAAAGAGTACTTCGTGCTCTTGAATTTATTTATTCTGCCAATTTCTTCTTTTTTATACATTTTATGTTCACCATTTAATGCATCACTTTATCTGTTAAGCCTTTTCTCCAACTACCCAGTCTTCTCTCTATGTTTATTGATTTTACGTCTAGTCAAATACTATCTATCTCTCTTTGTTTATGTAAGTCTATTCACTCACTACCACCACCCACCCATAGTTTATCAGGGATATGTGTCTTCGGACTTACAACGTTAAAAAACAAGTTTCGATATTTGTGGTGGGCACAGCACTGATAGCCTATTGTATAGCTCCGTGTGCCTAACAACGAACAAACCCACTACTTAGCTGTATCGCTCTCTGTGTTTATTCATTTTTCCATTCAACCACTATATCTCTCTTTCTATTGATTTTGTCCCTTCAACCACTATATATTTCTCTCTATTGATTTTGTCCCTTCAACCGCTATATCTTTCTCTCTATTGATTTTGTCCCTTCAACTGCTATATCTTTCTCTCTATTGATTTTGTCCCTTCAACCACTATATCTTTCTCTCTCCGTTGATATTGTACCTTCAACCACTATATATATATATATATATATATGTATATTGATTATGTCTCTTCAACCTATATC
>NW_013668811.1:134137-139649 GCF_000517525.1 Limulus polyphemus
CTCTCCTTTGAGTTTGTCCCTTCAACCACTCTCTCTCTCTCTCTATATATATATATATATCGATATTGTACCTTCAACCATTATATCTTTCTCTATTGATTTTGTCCTTCAACCACTATATATATATTGATTATGTCCCTTCAACCCCTATATCTTTGTTTATTGATTTTGTCCCTTCAACCACTATATCTTTTACTCTGTTTATTCTGTCCCTTCAACCACTATATATATTGATTATATCCCTTCAACCCCTATATCTTTGTTTATTAATGTTGTCCCTTCAAACATTATCTCTCTCCTTTGAGTTTGTCCCTTCAATCACTCTCTCTCTCTATATATATATATATCGATATTGTACCTTCAACCATTATATCTTTCTCTATTGATTTTGTCCTTCAACCACTATATATATATTGATTATGTCCCTTCAACCCCTATATCTTTGTTTATTGATTTTGTCCCTTCAACCACTATATCTTTCTCTCTGTTTATTCTGTCCCTTCAACCACTATATCTTTGTTTATTGATGTTGTCCCTTCAAACATTATCTCTCTCCATTGAGTTTGTCCCTTCAACCACTATCTCTCTCTTTATTGATTTTCTTTTTTTAACTCACAACCTGTGTCTTTCACTATTTATCTAATTTGGGTTTATTTACTTAGCACCTAGCTCTCGATCTCCGTGTTTATTTATTTTATGTTTATTTACTCACTACCTAAATTTTCTCTATAAGTTCTATTTTCAGTTATGTTCATCTACTCACTATTTATTTCTTCCTCTGTTTATTTTTTTTATGTCTGCCCATCACTTAGCTCTTTTATATATTTTTATTTATACGTATTTTCGTCCACTACTATAAGTTTTACTTTTATTAATGTTAATAATGAGCATTTAACAAAGAGAATTCTGATTTAATTGATGTATATTACTCCTGTCAAAAGCAGCTGATTAATTTTTAATTCCTCCTTCATTGTTGGCTCATCAATAATATAATTAAACAATAACAAACGGAAGTAGGGAACTAGTGCCATCTTATGGTAAAATATGTTAACATTAGTCAGTTTTAGAGACTTTTTTTGTTATTGTTGTTTAATGTACCTCTAAACAATGTATTGAATTTTAAGTGAGAAAAGCTAGGTCTGAGTGTATTTTTCTCTCACAGACATTTTTTTGTATAGACAGCGGTGAAGAAAATTGTTCAGCTCATTTCACTAATCTGTCCAGCTGAATAATCGAGTCATTAACAATTTGTACTGATTTAACTAAAGATATTATATAGATGGCGCTTCATTTCAGCAGCTGATGAAATAAAGTAAGATTAATAAAACAGACGCAGACATTGATAAACTGTTAGGGTTAAAACTTCTCGCCTTTCTTCTATTGAAGTGTCCTGTGAACGCCAGTATAATTAGAAGACAAATTACTTTTGTAGTCCATTCTAGGTATAAAATGTGAATGTATCTGGAATGTTTTTTTTATATTAATTTTACTATAAAAGTTCTTACTTCGTACAACAACAACTCAGACGGGAAAAAAAGTCTGGGATATGTTTTTTGCCTGCTACGTAGAAGAGAAAAATGTGTACAATGTATTAAATGAATATTTTAATTTAATTTAAAACTACAATGGTCGCTAAGGGCTGTGATGCGTTTTGTCTTTTTACCAAAATATGTTAATATTTTGTTTCCTATACGAGGCTTAAGGAAATTTTTTTAGGCCTTATAAAACAGCTATACATATTTAATTTTAAAATGGGTATGAAAATCAGTGGGCTTCTTCCAATTTCTTTATTCTAAATGTCATGTAAGGTCTCGTCGGAACCAAAATGTACGGCATGATGATTTATCAGTGTTTTTATTCTGTGTAAAACATTATAATTAACAAAAGAACTTTCGATTAAGTCACAAAACCGAAAGTTTGGTGTCATTACCACATTTTTTTCTCTCTCTACATTAACGCATCGTTACCTCTTTCTACAATATCCTCTATAGTTAAATATTCGACATATTTCTGTAAAGAAGCTCGGATACTTTTAGATTATGCGAGTACACAGTTCGTTTTTCTTTTAGATTGTGCGAGTACACAGTTCGTTTTACTTTTAGATTGTGCGAGTACACAGTTTGTTTTACTTTTAGATTGTGCGAGTACACAGTTCATTTTACTTTTAGATTGTGCGAGTACACAGTTCATTTTACTTTTAGATTGTGCGAGTACACAGTTCGTTTTACTTTTAGATTATGCGAGTACACAGTTCGTTTTACTTTTAGATTGTGCGAGTACACATTTCGTTTTTCTTTTAGATTGTGCGAGTACACAGTTCGTTTTACTTTTAGATTATGCGAGTACACAGTTCGTTTTTCTTTTAGATTGTGCGAGTACACAGTTCGTTTTACTTTTAGATTATGCGAGTACACAGTTCGTTTTACTTTTAGATTGTGCGAGTACACAGTTCGTTTTACTTTTAGAATACCCACTAAAATAGAAGAACAAACGATTTGATCTGAGCACCTCATTTACCAACTTCCTAATATGGCTAAAATTTACTTATTCGTACTATCTATTATGACGCTTGGATTCTCTTATCTAAAGAACAGACACAAGTCACAGTTGTACTATGACTATATTCAGACATTGTTCGCAGTTCGTACTGAATGAGTTGACTATTATGTATTTCACTTAATAATGATATCAGTACTCAAACAACGAATATCCTTATATTACGTTAGACGCTCAGATGCCCCCAATATCCCTGTATTGTGAGCCCACGCGTTCTTTATTACATTTTTGATTAAATCCTAAGATTCGACCTATACATTTTGACTGATCTTTAACATTAACTATTATTTTTAACTTGTATTCAAGGTATCCTACGTTAATGTGGGATAATAAAATATTAAAGTACATTTTTATACGTAGAATATTTTTGTTGTTTTCTCTCAACTTACTAAAACGAAGTTGACCGGTTTTGGAAAATTTCATCCCTCATCAGTAATCCTATGCAAGGAAAAAGTATAAGACCAAAGTATTATAAGTATATTCACACCTTTATATCCAAGCAAAAGTACCTTATGGCCGAATGTTACTTGAATAGACGTATATTAAACAAAGTGCGAGAATTCTCATTTCTATAACCTGTTTTAACGATTCGCACCACTATACAGTAGTGTGCTGTCTGTCAGTAAGTCAGTAGACACTAAAATGACGTCACATAAGAGACACTTAACTTTGCAATTTATACTGTTGTGATGTCAGAAAACGTATGCGTGTCATAAATCACGAACAGAATTATTCACTCTATAGACTAAAATACAGCACAACATACGAACTTCAAAAGCAAGAAATAAAAATATTTGTTATTTTTAAATTTGGTGTTATTTACTCTTGAAACAGAACACATTCGGGTACCCTGCGGAATACATCTAGTATTGATATCTTATGTAAAACTTAGATACCTTAATTACATAAAATAGGATTACAGAAAGTTGATTATGTAAAATTTATTACCTGAATATCTTAATTACGTAAAATTTAAGCAAATTGATAACGGGAAATTTGTTGCGTAAAATTAATTACATGAGTACCTTGATTATGTAAAATGTGAGTAGCTTGATAGTTTACGTAAAACTCTTTCATTAATTCTTAATAAAAATAGTGGCAAAGTTACCTTCTCGAATACTTTGATAGTTCATTGGGCTTAAACTTGACATAATAACATCAAATATTGTTCTACATTATGGTAAATTCACTCTGTTGCTGTAAATCTTAAGGTACTGATTTGATGAAACTTGTGTTTGATTTTAAACTGAATTAAGTTCACTCTGTTGTTGTAAATCTTAAGGTACTGATTTCATGAAACTCGTGTTTGATTTTAAACTGAAATAAGTTCATTCTGTTGCTGTAAATCTTAAGGCACTGATTTGATGAAACTCGTGTTTGATGTTAAACTGAATTAAGTTCATTCTGTTGCTGTAAATATTAAGGCACTGATTTGATGAAACTCGTGTTTGATTTTAAACTGAATTAACTTCATTCTGTTGCTGTAAATATTAAGGTACTGATTTGATGAAACTCGTGTTTGATTTTAAACTGAAATAACTTCACTCTATTGCTGAAAATTTCATCAAATCAGTGCCTTAAGACTTCTGATCTGCTTCAACAGGAGTTTGATAAATTCAGTGTAATTAAAGACAATGTTTATTCAGCCTTTTATATCCATTTTTGTTAAAACAATTATGTTATTTCTCTTGTCAATATTAATTTTTTTACACTGGTGTTCACGTTATTGTTGTTTTATAACCAGGAAAGCAGAGAAAATTCACGGAACTTCAGGTGATTAGAACTGCCTGCGCTTCTTGTGGTTTCTGAAACTTTTAGTTTACTGATTTAAGCTGTGTACTTACGTCATTTCTGTCTAAACATTTTTACAGGAACGTAACATAATTTGTCTTTCAGTTTATTCTAATAAATGACAATTTTGTACTTCCGGTTTTAAATTTTCATAGCAGTTTGTTGACCTGCTTCTGTAGTCATTTTTGTATTAGTTGTTTTCTGAATTCCTTCTTTCACCTACTTTGAATAATTTGGTTGAGTAATGGATATTTGGTCAAAAGTCCTACATTTTTAAAGAATTGAGGATAAAATGATTTGACCCTGTGCATTACGTGCTTGATCTCAACTCTTGGAAAATTACTGTTACGAATTCCGATTTGTCTTGACCCCCAATGGCTCACACCGCTAAAAACCGGGTTTCGATACTCGTGATGGGCACAGTACCATTGTGTAGCTTTGAGCTTAACTACAAACAATCAAATATTTAAACAACAACAGTTTCGTCTTTACATACATGTCTTCTCATACATTAGGCAACAATAGCATTTCATGTTGACCACATTAAGTGTTTCTAATACTAAATGTTTACATGTTACTAGTTTTTAATAACACCAGTTGAAGAGTTACTAAATATTGGTTTCATTTGTTCGTTTATCTGTAAGAGTGCAAAGTTGCTCTCTGCGCTGCGTCAGCCCCAAACGACCGAATCTCAAATTCTGTCATTATAAGTAAATATTAATACGCCGAGTGCTGTCTTTACACTACAATTTGTTGAATATTAAAAGTAAGTTCAACCTGAAAACTCCCAGAGAGGGTGGTTTTGGACGTATCTTTTCGAGACAAGTTTTTATTTGTTAATTTAGAAATGTTTAAGTGAAATACAGCATCCTCAAGTCTCCATACTAGCTAGTACTAAGGTCTACCTGCTGGGAGTAAATTCAGTATATATTAA
Source organism: Limulus polyphemus (assembly GCF_000517525.1). Taxonomy (NCBI): domain Eukaryota; kingdom Metazoa; phylum Arthropoda; class Merostomata; order Xiphosura; family Limulidae; genus Limulus; species Limulus polyphemus. Next base: position 139,419 of record NW_013668811.1, read on the forward strand.
TAAAGCCACATTCTCAGCATCATTAATTAAGCAACTTCCAACCTTTTATGATTCTGCTATCACCTTTTTATGTTTAGCTTTCAATTGAGATACGAATGATTTCACCTGTGATTCGGTAGGGAAGTTCGAAGCACCACGATAGCCAGCAGTAGGATGAACACTTTGAAAGCGGCTACAGGCTTAATATTGTACTCGGCTTGCTGCACAATATCTACCAAGGTAGTTCTAAAC
>NW_013668811.1:140549-142490 GCF_000517525.1 Limulus polyphemus
TTTCGTTTACCGTCAAAGAAAAACCTCGATTCGAACACTCTGAGGCCGTGGGTGCGTTACAAAAGCGACGGTAAAATCCCATTATCCAGTCTGCAAAAAGTAGCCCAAGAGTTCGCGGCGGATGGTATTGACTTTTCTCTAGCCTATCACTTCAAAATTAATATTCTGAGAATATGGTTGAATGTTAGAAATATATAAATGTTTCGCAGGAATAAAATTGAAATATTTTCCTCCTTAATTAATTAGCAATATTTATAAAATTAAATTCTCAAATAAAATAAAATATATTTATTCCCTTAACCTTTTTAATTGAGTGTTCAATTTCAGTTAAAACTATATAAATTTTTATTTATTCTTCATTGTAATTACGTTGGTTACGGCGCTCGACTCGCAATCTGAGGGTAGCGGGTTCGAATCCCCGTCACACCAAACATGCTCGCCCTTTCAGCCGTGGGGGCATTATAATGTGACAGTCAATCCCACTATTAGTTGGTGAAAGAGTATCCCAAGAGTTGGCGGTGGGTGGTAATGACTAGCTGCCTTCCCTCTAGTCTTACACTGCTAAATTAGGGACGGCTAGCGCAGATAACCCTCGTATTGCTTTGCGCGAAATTCAAAACAAACCAAACTTTCTGGCTGAGTTTTCAAATTTAATTAATTCACTACGAATTGAACTTTTAGTTAAAAAACATATAAAAAATTAAAAACATATAAAGAAAAAAATATGATGTTTAGTTTAGAAGACCATTTTATTTGTAAAGTAACAAAACTTGAATAATAAGATATCACACGTTTAAATTTTTAAAATGTGCTCGCCATTCAGTGCTGACATATTTTGATATACGAGTGTATCTGAGTGAAGTACTACGAGTGTGTAGGATATTAGTGGGGTCATTTCGAAAAAGGAAGACAATCATCATTATAAACGCGCAGAATGATTGTTGAATTAATTCGATAACTTTTTATACAGGCACGTGGATTACAAGTAGACAAACTGAAGCTATAATCTACAGTTCGTAAAACGACAGCAATTTTTTACAAATTCAGAAAGACTAAAAATACTATTTGAAGCAATATCTTATTACAAAAAAATATGACAATAAGTATAGTAGAGCATTCGTTCATCTATCAAGACAATTAACCAGAGAGTAGCGTGATAAACAATGGAGAAATTACAGAACGCGATAACTTCATTTAAAAGCGAGGTTTTATCTTTCTGGGAACGTTCGTGAGTAAAGATCTCTCTCCATAGATGAAATTTCTAGACTTATGAGATAAAAGAAGGAAACTGTTTCACACATAAATTTAATATGACCGTTTAATAATAATTTGCAGAACGCTGCACATTCACGTTTATCTTTCATTATTTGAAAGGAACAATCCAATAGTAGCTAAATGTTTAGAAACGAAAGAAACATATACCTTTTAAGGAAGTTAGTTACTGAAGTTTATGTGGTCTTTAAATAGATTAAAATACATATAATGGAAGAGACTTCAACACAGAAAACAACACAATGCATCATATTGTAATGGCTTTTACCTATTGCAAGATTATTTTGTTGTAAGAGAAATATAGCAGAATTCTGAATAATAATTCTGAAAGCACTAGGTTTACGACTCATAATGTTGAAATTGAAAATATACTTTGCTTTAAAATGACTCGTATCATAAATTCCATAAGTTTAAAGTCATTTTACACAAGTTAGATATATATATAAATCATTAAACGAATATAACTGATTTTTTTTTTAATTTTTACAAAATAATGAATAATATTTAAAAATGTAGCATTAATTCAACAAAAAGAAATCTTGCAAAACATAAGCTAGGAATTCAAATTCAACATTTGCAGATATCTAATTTATTAACACAAAAAAATATAAACAAATTTTGTTTAAACTAATCCAGCAATAGGGAAAGAAGGGATTCAAAACTTGGGTA
>NW_013668812.1:0-7578 GCF_000517525.1 Limulus polyphemus
CAAGTATTTTTTCTTACTTTTTTCTCCATCTATTCAGAAATAACTGAACTTCCAAGTATTTTTCCTTATTATTTGTTTCCCCATATATTGAGAGATAACTGACCATTATATAAGACCACTATATAATGTGTTGATTTGATGATTAAGAAACTGGTGTTATTAAACTAAGACATCAATAATATGTATACAGATAGTTCACTTGCAAAGATACTTCGGGTGCTTGATACATTAAATATTAATTTAATTAATTCTATATTTATTTACTTATTTTTAGCGAAATTGGTTTGTGAGATATCATTTTTGTAAGAGAAAAGTCCCAAACTGTCGTAGTCTACAAAAAAAAACATTATGTGCTGCCGTGTTGTGACGAAAAGTGGAACTATTATGAAATATAAAAGTAATTATCCTGAGTAGTAGAATAGTCACCAATGTCATCCTTTTGTAACTAGTATAAATATCAAGTTATGGAATAATCGTAAATGGCATCCTTCTGTAACTAGTATATAAATATCAAGTTATGGAATAGTTGTAAATGTCACCCATCCGTAACTCGTATATAAATATCAACTTATGGAATAGTCACCAATGCCATCCTTCCGTAACTAGTATTTGAATATCAAGTTATGGAATAGTTTTAAATGTTACCCTTCCGTAACTAGTATATAAATATCAAGTTATGGAATAGTTGTAAATGTCATCCTTCCGTAACTAGTTTATAAATATCAAGTTATGGAATAGTTGTAAATGTCATCCTTCCGTAACTAGTTTATAAATATCAAGTTATGGAATAGTTGTAAATGTCATCCTTTCGTAACTAGTTTATAAAGATCAAGTTATGGAATAGTCGCCAATGTCATCCTTCCGTAACTAGTATATAAATATCAAGTTATGGAATAGTCGTAAATGGCATCCTTCTGTAACTAGTATATAAATATCAAGTTATGGAATAGTTGTAAATGTCATTCTTCCGTAACTAGTATATAAATATCAAGTTATGGAATAGTCGTAAATGTCATCCTTCCGTAACTAGTTTATAAATATCAAGTTATGGAATAGTTGTAAATGTCATCTTTCCGTAACTAGTATATAAATATCAAGTTATGGAATAGTTGTAAATGTCATCTTTCCGTAACTAGTTTATAAATATCAAGTTATGGAATAGTCGTAAATGTCATCTTTCCGTAACTAGTTTATAAATATCAAGTTATGGAATAGTCGTAAATGTCATCCTTCCGTAACTAGTTTATAAATATCAAGTTATGGAATTGTCGCCAATGTTAACTTTCCGTAACTAGTATATAAATATCAAGTTATGGAATAGTCGCCAACCGGAAAGAATGAGAAATTTCTTATGACGATATCTTCGATTTTTGTAAAATCATTGGACTGTAAATATTGTACATAATTTTATGTCAACTGTCTCTTTCCTTTTATTATGATCATTTTTTAACTTACCCACATTTAACTCCGTACTATGATTGTTTTACGCTATGTTTTATTACGGTTTGTATTTAAATTCGATTTATAATGCTTAGCTTTTGTTTGTACATTTTAAATTCTAAATCAGTTCATTTAATTTGTTTAAACCTTGAATTTAATTTTCACCCTTTGTTGTCTTCTTACTTGTGTGTCATGGAATTTTTCTGGGTGAAACGATGACAGCATTTTGCAAACCACAAGTATTTTATCATTCGGCCATTAATGTTTAATTTTAAAGTTCGGAACGAGGATGCCCTAGAGATAAGAAACAAGGGTTTGTGATGACTGTAATAGTCAGGAATTTCACTCTTCCATAACCAGTTTAGAATATATCTTTAGTCAGATGTATCCAGTAAAGCTTTCTTACTTTTTGCGTAGTCGTTCTGCATTGTTGCTCGCTAAATGTAAAAAAAAAGACTCTCCAGTGGCTCAGCGATAAATCTGGGGAGGCTCACATCGTTAAAAAAAAAACGCGTTTCGATACTCGTGGTGGGCACAGCACAAATAGCCCATTATGAAGCTTTATGCTTAACAAGAAGCAAACCAACAAAAAAAAAAGGTCGTAAATGCACAGATCATTTTACTGTGATAACGTTTTCACAAGCAAACGGCTAGAAACTCATTCATATCACTTTGGTCCTGTATCTGACCCCCCCCCTCCTTCTGGGGAAGGGCGAGACATCTCAAGAGGTGGCGCAAGATCTTGTACAAACTGGTATGAGTTAGGGTTTTTCTCCCCTATAAATGTTATTTGGAATATTCGGTGACATACGCAGCATTAGCATCTGGTATACCGCACTTTAACATTTTGGTCTGAATTTCAGTGGTAAATCATAATTCTTCTTGTTTTTGTTCCATGCGGACATGAAATATAATTCTTTGTCTTTGTCTTGTGTGGATATTTTATGAAAGCTCTTCACCCTACCAGCTAGTAAAAGTCAAGGGAAAGTTGTAAGCCGACCAATAGGTTAAGATTTGCACAATTAATCATTTGTGTTTATTTATTTTGCTTTCCAAGTTCGATTTAATATATTTATATATTTTCCGGAATCTGCGTTTTGCGAGTACTTTTGAATTTATCCACTGGATATCAAATGATTTAAATAGCTCACTGTATTACAGAGAACACTAATGTTTCCACTCCGAGCAAAACAGGCTGGATAATTTTTAAATCAGTGTTACGTTTTCCTCGATCCGCCAACACTCTAGATCAAATATGGTCGTTACTCATGACTTAAAACTGAAATTCAAAAGTCTATCAGTGCTGTGCCAGAAGGCAAAATTGAACCAATACCATTATTTTATTCCTTTTGTTTATAATGTTTTTCGTATTTCAGGACAACAATGAAATAGCGAATACTCAGTGATGCTTGAGGATCATCTGTTTTTATTTAACTCAATCAGCGAGTACCAGTGATGTTTGAGGATGATCTGTTTTTAGTTAACTCGGTCAGCGAGTACCATTGATGCTTGAGGATGACCTGTTTCTATTTAATCATATCAGCGAGTACCATTGATGCTTGAGGGTGATCTGTTTTTACTTAACTCCATCAGCAAGTATCATTGATACTTGAGGATGATATGTTTATATTCAACTCCAATCTATTTACACATAAAATTAAACTGCGTCTAAAACTTTCATCTTCCAGGTATTGAAGTTCTTGTTGGATATTTATTGTGCCGTAATCTTAACTACCAACTCCTCGTTAACTTTTAGCTACCAGTTTTTAGTTAAGTTGAGTCTACCAAACAATATCATTGGGTCATGATCCTAACAAACAGGATTTATTTAAATATAACTTATCGAATAATATCATCACATCGCGTCATAATCTTAAATACCAGATTTCTATTTAAGTAAAACTTATCAAAAAATATCATTAGGCCATGATACTAACAACCAGCTTGTATTTAAATAGATCTAAAACTATGACAACTCTGTTAAAATCAAAGATTCTGGCAAATAGGCTGAAAGTACTTTGATTTCTGAGCATTCACATCACGTTTGATCTGTGTGTATCAGCTTCTAATTCTAGTCATTAAACAGTATCACTGCATTATAAGTATAACTACCCGATTCTAGGCCAGTGTAATTTATTAAGCAACATCATTACTCCATAATCTTAACCATCTGGTTCTAGATGAGTAGAATTTATTACAGGATCTCAGTACCTTGTAGTACTAACATACATGCATTCCTTTTCTGTTAAAATTTTCTTTTTTCAGTGCTCTTATGTTAACCCTTAATCATAAAATTAAAAAAAAAAAGATAAATGATGCGTTTATAACACTATCTCCCTACTTTAAAGTAAGTGTGAATAAAAACCCAAAAATTAGAATTTTAAATTCCTATTTATTTGTTTGTAATTAAGCACAAAGCTACACAATGGGCTATCTGTGCTCTGCTCACCACGGGTATCGAAACCCGGATTTTAGTGTTATAAGTCCGCAGACATACCGCTGTGCCACTGGGGGGCAGAATTTTGAAAACGTCGTTTCTCTAGTTCAACGTATAATCACACATCATCCTATTTTTACATACCAAACCTTTTTAAAATGGAGCTACATTTGTGTCTAGAATTCAGTTACCCTAGCAGTGAACCTAACACTATTCATAAAACCAGAAAACCCACGCGCATTTAGAAGGTAAACCTTCCTCCGTCGGGAATGAATTAGAAATGAACAAGGGAAGCCTATCTTCTAAAAGTGCTTGAATTATCGTGTATTTTGAACTACGATTTAATTAACTAGTTACATATTTTTACATATCATGAATAAACAACTGATACTTATTGAGGATTTCAGCACCTAGATATTATTAGCTTGCTAAAGGTTAATGAACTTTTTCTATCGAAACATTCTCTGCACAAAGGCTGGGCTTTCATGTTGCACATCCATCAAGGTTGTGCTTTTACGTTACACGTCAATCCTGGTTGAGCTTTCACGTTCCCTCTTTGGTGGGATATTGAATGTAATCTTTAATAATGACTGAAAATTTGCGATACTTGACTTTTGAGATTAGATGATAGAGAAAGCTTCAAAACGTGATCTTGAGACTGTGTTCTTTGACCGTTCATGAAATTATTTGAGGAAGAGTGTCGTTGGATAATATTTGGTGAATTGATCTTTTTCAGTGTATCTAATGAAATATGTTACATATCCACTGCCGGATTTAGACTTGGTGAGGCCCTAATCTATATATAAAGCTTGGAGGTCCCTTGTTCAAAAGTTACACCAGAAGGTCTCACAAAGGTGCGTATCAAAACAGGACCTTGGGTCGCCACAAAAAAAAAATATATATATATATATATACCTTTTAATTATTTAATAACAAGGTATTTAAAGTGAAAAATACATATTTATCATTTGGCTAGCTTGATAAAATTTTAAAAGCAAAAAAAAAAAAGAAAAATCTGAAATTTTGAGGCCCCTGCGGATTGTGAAGCCCCTAAGCTCTAGCTTGTTTAGCTTATGCCTAAATCCGGCACTGTACATATCCATGAAACAGAGAGTGGTAAACAGAATCTTATTCATATAATAATATCTGCTAGCAAGCATCCAAGTTTCTGTCATTCTATACATACACCAACATCACTGTATTTATAAAATCAGCGGTAAGTCTGAGGATATTATATTATATAAACGATATTCGCGTTGAGCAGAACACAGATAGCCCATTATGTAGCTTTGGTCTTAGCAACAAACAGTATTTATAAGAATTATACTTAAATTGTTTCTTTCGTATGTTTGTAATTAGTATACTGTATGTTTATTTTAGTTGTCTGTGTTATACATTTTTCTTTCTATCAACCTACTTTTCTCTGTGTTGGTATATCTATTGATCCCTCTCTATATCTATGTATTTGTCAGCATTTGTCACAAAGCCAAGGTCAAAAATGTGGTGATTTCATAAAACATTCCATCAAGAAATGTTTATCCTGGCTGGAATTGATATACGTTAAAAACATTATATATTATCTATTGAGTGACACTCTTTCAAAGGTCTGGATTCTGAGTATTTATTTCTGGCCAGGTATGTGTTATTGATCCATCTTTCATAATAACGTTTACTTGGGACGTATAATGACTGATCTTGCATAAATGTATAACAACAATTTTCTTTCCAGGCGAACAAATGATGCATGTCTTTTTCTGGAGTTAACATATTTTACACGATTGTAAGTAATACTACTGGACAATTTGGGGCAATCATATTGAATTTTTCAAAAATTAGATCGCTCCGTGATCCATTAAATTTCTCTTCCCTTGATTTAATCCGATTCTAGCTTTCATGAGTTAAAAATATTCAAAACATTCATTCACTTCAAATATATATATATATGTGGAACATTTTCTATTTGATTTTCTTTTCCTATTTTTCAGATTTTAGATAATTCAACAACTGAGGTTCGAGTTTTAGATTCTTGAATGTTGTAGTAGAAGTACTATCAAACTATTGTGATCTCAAACGTTCAGGGTACTTTTGTAGTTTCAAGCGAAATCAGAAATAGCGGAATAATTTGCAATTACTAATATGTCTGAATCTTTTGGTAGGAATATGCTGCAGTTACTGCTGTAACTGCGCTCTGTATCGTGTTTCACGTTTTGGTTATTTTTATAATACTGAAAAATGACTATCCTCAGTGATTTCAGCATCAGTTAACTATAGCGTTTTTTTTTTTAAGAATCCCTTTTTGTTCCAATTTTCTCTTTCGACTCCACATGTGCTAGGATACTTCAGGACAACTTGATTTGTAGTTACCACTCATTTTGTTGACGTAAAGCTTTTTCGAATTCATTTGGAATTCACTTTCTTCTGGCTTGTATTCTTCTAGCACTACCATTTTGCTTTTAGTTCCAGTTTCTTCTTTGGATTCTACATGTGCAGAGGGTAACACTAACTTACGTCAGCACTATGGTTTTTCCCATAAAGCTGCTCCGAATTCATTTGGAAATAACTTTTTCTGACTCACATTCTTCCAGTTCCATCATTTCGCTTTCAGTAAATGATTTTTTTAAAGAATTATTTGATGATTTAGAACTTGCTTTTGGAAAACTAAAACTATGAACATCACTTTGTTTTGCATTCCACATCTTAAATAATTCATTAATACATTGTGTAACCGCAAAAAGTTTTCGTCACAATAATAAAACACAATTCCTTTTGAGTACACCAGAATCAGAGATCTGATCTGTGTAAAATATTTTAGCCATCTAATATGAAATAACCAGAACTTGATGGTAACTTGTCTGAAGACCCTGCAGTAACATAAGTTATGTTATGCCCAGATTTCAGAAATTGTCCTAGATGAAATCCAATACCTTCAATAAAGTACTGCTCCTGAATTGTGAAATCGTGACTTAAATTACAGTTGTATTGAGGCATATAACTTCACCAGAAAAGGTAGGAATAATATCTTTAAAAATTGTATATTTTTTATTCATCGCTAGATGTTCGGCATATACAAACCAATAAACTTTCTGATGCCAAAATAATTTAATTTTTTCCTCATGCGATAAACATTTGTTACAAAATGCATCTTTCACGAAGTACTCGTTTTGTTCGCAATGAATAACATCCTGAACATAATGTCTGTTGTATGTTGGTTCAGAATACATTATTATAAAATATTTTTCACATTCTGACTGTTCACATCAATCACAGTTTTTTGAAGTGCAAATCAAACGAGACAACTAGAGGAAACGGTTACAGAAACAGGGATATAATTTCTATAGGGACACGTTCCTGCCCAACAGGAAAAGAATAGTTATGAAAGAGACAATGCAACATATATCGGAATAATTCCTTTCACGTACATCACCTTTATAAAGCTTCAACGAAAGATGCACAACAGCTGGATATATTTTATTTAAATGTTATTTCTCCCCTCTTTTTTTAGCAAGAACTTTGTGCGACAGGAATTCTCTTTCAGCAACTGTATTTCCTTCCAAATGCTATTAATTTTATGTTTCTGATGATAAACAAGTTCTTGTCACTATCAGAATGGAAAGGATAATAATCTGTAGTGGTTATTGAATCGAAACAGGGTGATGACGAAATTATGTCATGGATTGTTTTAGTGATAGTTTGTTTGTTTG
>NW_013668812.1:8578-23362 GCF_000517525.1 Limulus polyphemus
AGTATATATTGTTCTAAACACAAAAAAGCTCAAAATAAGAAAATACCGTAAATCCAAAAAAGTTTACTGTTATTTAGTTTGGTTCAAAACCTACAAAATCTTCATTGCTTTCACTGTAATTAGTTTTTTTATTATTTAGGGAGCATTATAAATAGTTATGTTTTTTTTAAAAAAAAACTACTCTTGTTATAAATAACACATTCAATTGAACTAAACTATGCATGCCTATTCAAATATATTGTTAAATATATATTGGTAGTCACGTGACGCTGGTAACACGTCATGATATTCTAGAAGGATTGGTGAACATCACGAATAATCCAGTATGTGCTAGGCGCCCTCTATTCCTGTATATAATTGCGCCGGATAACGTGAGACAAATTAGTGGGAATAGAATTGCAGACAGGCAGAGATAAAGACGGACAATTGAGTCAAGCGCGGTAGTGACCGTAAGTAAGTGCGTGAAACATTGTGAATTATAGCGTGTGTTTAAAGTGACTGTGGAAATTGAGTGTATTACAAAGTTGAATTGATAATGAATAAACTAGTTTTATTTAAGAAAGGACTTGTGTCGCTAAAGTTTCATCGGAAATAAATTATACGGGAAATTAACTAACGACCAGAGACGTAACAATATTTACACATGGCTTGTGTATATCGTATATATTATTCATACCTTCGGTATATAGGACGCAAGCAGATTTTGACATCAAATTTTAGGGTAAAAAACTACCCTAATCTAGTGATTATTTACGCTAAGTATTTCTGTGCTTACATAACATGGTAAGCAGAATATTATATAAGATCACACTATTCGCTGCCACCCAGTGGCAGAGCGGTATATCTGCTGACTTATACAGTTAGAAACCGGGTTTCGATACTCGTGGTGTGCAGAGCATAGTTAGCTCATTGTGTAGCTTTGGGCTTAACTATAAACAAACACTATACGCCGTTAACCTAAAGTAATATAATATTGTGAGATACAATACAACACGCCCAAAAAATAATCAGTGTAAACAATGTTTGAACTCACCATATAACACAGAGGAGAAGCACTTGAGAAAGTAATATGTAAGAGAAATTATAGCTGTAACGTACGACATTTACTAACAGATACGTCTAATAATAAACTGAAATTTGCGTTGAAAAAAAGTTAAGATTATTAAACTTGATACATGTATAGTGGATTTTGCTTACCGTATAGACCGAGATAAGGAATATCGAATAACAAAACAAACAGCAACTAACTTCAGCTCTGAGATGGCTGAAACGGATGATTAAAGATTTTGTTGGTTGTTTACTGCTACTTGGTGTCAAGATATGAATATGTCTAAAAATAGTAATTAAAAAGAAAGAGATAAACACACTTATGTTAAAAAACGAAAATACCATTTGACCTGTGTTTTGGAAGTGAGTGTGGGCTGAGGTTTGTCACTGGCCTAGGCCTAAACATAGAAAAATTGAGAAGGTAAGCCATTCAGCTCGTAGCTTAATCAAGTGTATGTCTTACTTTATATATATATATTGTGCAGTCCATATTTTCTCATTTGGATAGATGATTTATTCGATTTTTGGAGTATTCAAGGTAGAGTAGGTACAGTGATGGATCTAAGTGCATGTAATTTACACTTTACAGGTATAACCCAGTACAAATGTGGATATGTCTCCAAATAAAGTTGTATTAAAATTAGCACAGGCAGAATTCGTGTCAACTGTAACGTTAAGGTACAAAAATTCAAAATACAGAAATATTTATTTCTCAGCTCATTTAATTATATAATACGTCATAACTAAATAATATAATTCAGTAAGTAAAACAAAACATTTTCAATTGTTTGAACTCTTAGTAACTCGTTTTGAAAAGGAGAGTATAAAAACTCTTTTGACTTTTATTTTAAATTCCTCCTCCTGCACGAAGACACTAATGCTACTATTACTCAATATATAACTTGTATTTTAACTCTAGTATAAATACATGGTGCTAAAATATATAAGTACTAAGTTTTTTCATGCTCTAACAGCTGATACAAACTCGATGTAATTGTAATTATGGACAGTTATTGTTAGAGACACTGAATGTGTTTTTTTTTTTGTTCAGCCTTAGAGCTACTTTTATTTTAAATCCACTTATCTGGGCCCAAGTTTTGAAATAATTAATAAACCATAAGTTAAGAATAGCAGGCAGAAAACTAGATCTTAAAGTAAAATGTGAAATTCTAGGAAAGTTTTGTAACAATTAATAACGAAGTGTGGACAAGAAACAGTTTTAGAATATTTTTTCGATGTATGCTAACCATCAAATCCTGTACATTCTATTTTATTCTCATGACATTTGCACTGGTCTAAAATTATGGTTAAGTAATAAAATTTGAAACAGCACTATGTACATATTACTGTTAAAATTATCACTACAACTTTTCAATGTTTATGCTAGGCTAATGTGAGGGGGAGATGGACTTTGATACTTAAATTGCATTCAGGTTCATCATAAGTGTATAAATCTATAACAGTAAATATTTCATTTGATAAATGTAACTTAGTACTTACCAGGTTTTTTTTTTCTATGGATAGTGTTTGTACTCTGGTTTTTTGTTAATTAATTTACTGATAATTAATGTATTTGTAAGTTTTATAATGTTTTCTTTTTTTTTTAAGCTGGATAATAATTCTACATTTTCAAGCAAGAAGAAATCCTTCCAAGACAACTAAAAAAAATATGGGTTGGAGAAAAATCCTCATAATTTTGGTTATAAATGGTAATCTACATAAAACTTTCTCATAATTTTCCAAGATAAGTTAATGTTTTTTTATTGATTAATTAAGTAATATGGTATATCTTGTCTCCTTAAGAAATACTAACTTTTAATGCTTGACTCCTGGCTTTGGCTTATAGAGCTTAGAAAGTTATGAAGGATAGAGGCATCAGACAACTTAATAATCTAAATTTTGCTGTAGGGTTTTTAAGGTTGGTCATCATTCTTACATTACATATTAAACAATTTGGGTTTCAGAAATGGCAGTATGGATTCTAAATCAATTGATGTGAACTTCACTTACAAAGGCAATAGTCTTGAAATTTTAAAGTAGTATATGCATATTTTTACTGATCCTTATTAATGTAGTTTTAGGTTGAAAAATATTTTAAAAATCAACCTCTAAATATTAACTCTGTGAGATGCTTGTACAATAAAGGTTATTGTTATTAATTATGATCTTGATAATTTTGTAGTACTCGTCTTTACATTTGGAGCTGAAGGACCAAAAGGTATGAAGTTTTCAGTTCCACAATTGTCAGAAGAAGAACAAGAAAGTGCCCACTTGCCAAACTATTTGAAATGTGATGCATGTTTGGCAGTAGCCTACCAGGTGGATAATTTTGGTTTAGAGCCAAACACATCAACTGAAAACTCACAATGTAGCGTTAAGAATTGTGCTTGTCTCTGAAGTTATAAGGATATGTTAAGTTAAATTTTGCCTGTTGTTTTCATTGTAATGTAGCTTTATTATTGACATAGTAATTATTTTTGTAAAAGTAACATTCTTGAGTTTGAAACAAATTAATCCTTGACAAGGACTCTAAACTTCTATCTCTGAGTATGAGGGTCGCTGTTTTGTTTGTGACTTCTCAGGTATTCAAGGTAAGAATGGGGTTTTAATCCATCAAAATATTTTGTAGAAAAATATACTTAAAAGAAAAGGTTAAATTAACACAAAACATATAGTTAATGTCAGAGAACATGTAAACATACAAATCTACATAGAATTATTTGAAAATGACAAATATTTGGTTACTTCTTTCAAATGATTTCGTGTAGATTTGTATGTTTTTATGATCTAACTATGTATTTCACTTGAAATTTGTTGTAAAAACTTGTATTTTCTTTTACATAAAGTAGCAAAAAAGTACCCACAGAATAGGTTATGTATCATGTATGCACCAAAACAAATATAAAATAGAAATAATAGTATGAAAAATAATAAGCTAAAAACAAACAGGCAGAAAAAAAAACCCAACAAGAACCATACTTTTGGTACTAAGAATTTTTCAAAGACAATTAAAACGATATTAATAGCACATTTAGTGTTTAAAGGGGATGTACTAGTTTGATTTTTAAACTCTGAAATTGCAAGTTCAATTATTACAGTTTCTTTAATTTAGCTTTTCTGAGAAACCTGTACTGTTAAACTAAAATAACTTGCTTTTTGTTTTTCTCCTGACAACAGTCAAAAAAACATTTTCCTTACTGCTACATCAGTAAAGTTGCAACACTAGCTATAGTAGATCATATTGTATACTACATTTCCCCTAAAGCACATTTTAAAACCATAAAGGGTTAGTTTGTTCTTACTAGTTTTGTTTGTTGATTATTTTTTATATTTATCAAGCCCCTCAGAAACATCCAAACAAATTGATGATAAAATCCTCTTCTTACATGTTTAGCAGAAAGGTAGAGGCTATAATCTATAAATAATATTGTTCCTTTATCAAACAATAATACCTAAGATTTTGTTATTGTGAAGTGTAACCATTTATATAATTTAACTTCCAAACATGTAATTTGTCATTCATTTTTATTTCAGTTACAAACTGCTCTGGCAAAGAACAGAAAAAGTGGAAGACTGGCAGAGTCTGATGTTTTTGATATAATGGAATATGTCTGTGAGATTAGCTTTCAAAAGTATGTGAACTTAGGTTAGAAAAATAAAATCTGACCTGTTTTTGAAACTTCAGCAAAATAGTTTTATGAAATCTTTTTTTATTTATTACCTATGCATGTTCAGATCCTGTTAGTTGAACTTAAATAAAACAGCTTTAAAAGAAGAGTTTTGATAGTATTTCAACCATGTTATGTTTACGATATCCATTGCTGACCACTGGGCCAGCTATCGTACGAAAAATATATGGTAGTAGTGGTCGAAATGCTATTTATATGCCCAAAAGCATTTACAGTGACACCATAACAATGTATTCAATTATATGATATGAATACTAACATTCACCTTAATGAAATAAAATAGCTTAAATAAGAAATTATTGGTATTTTATGATTGTTAGTGATGTGTAATAGAAAATATAATTACAAACTTTGTTAAGTAAAACAAATGTGAAGTTAGGTCAACTTCTTCAGTTTTGCAACTAGTAAGCAAAGTACACTGGAGATTAAATTAGATTAGCCATGAGAGATTTATAAGCACAACACTATACAAAATTAAAAACAATTGCTTAATTATTAGTTATGTAAAAGTGACTTTTACAGTGTTTTATAATTTAATTGAACAACAATAATAATGCACAGTGTACTATAAATGATAGATAAGGGGAAAATTATAGAAATAACTTTATATGTATCTTGTAGAATAACATTAATGACAGTAGTACTAGTCTTCTACAGATGCCAGATAAGAGGCAAGTTATATACAACTAATTTTAAAAGTACCCTAAGAATCATTTTAATGACATACTTATTATGAACAAGACTAGGTGTAGTGTTTCCCATAGTTTGAAAATATTTTGATGATATGTTCTGACTTAATTTCAGTGCTTAAACTAGCCAGTGCTTGCCTGATAGTGATGGCTGACACCAGGGATGATTATCAATACAAATACATTATTTCTTATATAAATATATTGCTTATGGTATGCATAAGTATAAGTTTTCCATGTTATTTATTTCCTTTCATATATACTAAGTCCTATTTCTGTACTTGAAAATTTGCTCTTGTTGTGTAGAAGCTAGTGTAAATAACTAAGACTCATTAAAGTCATCTATATAAACTAAGCCATAATATACTAAATACATTCTTATTGATTTACAATTTATTGTTAAAGCTATGGATTAAAAGAGGTTGAAGGAGTGAAACGATTATCAGGACCAGGTTTACCTACAGAAAATGTTGCAGCCATGACTCAGATGGGAGGAAAATGGCCCTCAAGGTAGACAGAATCCTCAAATATTTTCATTTTAATATAAGCACATAAAAGTCCTAGAGTAGTACCTCTACATAGTATCTGGAGACTACATTTTAATATAAGCAGGTAAGAATGCTATATAACATCTAGAGACTACTTTTAGCATAAATAAATAAGAGCATTACGGTAGTATCTAGACATTTTAACATAAGCAAGTGAGAGTGCTGTAGGAGAATCTGCATAATATTTTGAGGCAACGTTTCATATCAGTTTATGCATGAAAACAACATTTGAACTTAAGCACTTGGAGGACTATGGTAGTTTTTATGGACAATAACTGCACTCCAAAAATATTATCACTATTTGCACTTATACTTCTTCCCCACGAATAAAGGTTTTAGAGCCATGCTGAAATCTTACAGATGTTTTTATTACTATTTCACTTTAAGCCAAGAATTCATAAAATCTATCACACCTGTTTTTCTTTTTGGTGTTTTTGTGTACATTTGTTGTGTTACTTTTACGTTATTAGGATCCTTGTAATGAACCAAATCCTGGACCCACAAGCAAATGGTGGTGTAATTCCAAGGCTACAGTTTTTATTTTGTACAGTTACACTAAACAAAAATAACAAGTATGTGATATCAATGTAATTTTTCATTTGTTTTTTTTTTCTTTCTTTTCTCCATTTTGTGTTTCACAGTTACTCAGAATCGAATCATAACCTTGTGTTAAGGTACTATGAATAAAATGGCAAAAGATTGTCACTTTGTTTCACTTTTGTACTTGTCAAAACATTTTTGATATAGGATTTCTTGAAAAAAGTTTCTCACCTTATAAGTAGGAACATATGTTTAGCTGCATTCCAGATGATTTCCACACGTCATAGTTTGTATTTTGTTCTGAATTTGGTAATATACACAACAACAGTTACCTAATGTATGTTAGGAAGTTTTTGGGCAAGTTAGAGAATGTGGTTTGATGATTTGTAGAGAAGTTCATGCCACTGAATGTAGGTTGAGTGGATTTGCTGCCAAGTGAAAGAGTGGGCACACAAATTTGAATCAACCTTTCAACATGCACCTCATCTTTGTTTCTTACCTAGTAAGAAAGGATGTTTGAGGCAGTTTTCATTCAATTTTCTAAAGTTTTCAGTTCAGAGATTTTTAGGTTATCTTTGAATTGACTGCCACATAAACATGTAGAAAATCAAACATGTTTTGGACTTGAACCCAACATATATCATTATCTTTATTAAGTCAGCTGATATTGTCTTAGAAACTTCATCCACTGTAGCAAACTCAAGCATACCTTGATATGGAGAAGGCTATGGATGCATCAGGTTACAGATATACATTGTGTATCTAGATGACAGAAAGACACTCTCCTTTTTTTGCTTTCCATATTTAATTTCCTTTAATAATTGATTAGCACTTGGTAAAAAGAATGTGTTCACATTTTAATAAATTCTTAGTAACACTTAGTAGTTAATCCAAAAGACAAGCAACCAACATGATAAAACGAGGATACTTCTTTGAGAAAATGAAACAGATTTCATATTTTGAGCACTGTCAATCACAACAGCCATCTGAAATCAAAGTAAGTGATTCAGCTTGAGTGGTCTTTCCTTTCATGAGTGTTTCCAGTTTATTGTATAGATTTCAACCAAAGAACTGGAGATTCAGTAGTGTTGATAATCTGTTAGAAAGTTTTAATTCCTTGTAAAGTCATTTCCAATGCAAGTTATCTTGAATGGATAGAGCTTACATAGTTTACTTTAGACAATTAAAACTCCAACTTGCTTTATTCATCTTTTTTTTCACCCTCTCCACAAAGTGCAATACTGAAGACATGTCAGTACTGCATCTGGCATGTTTTTTGTTTTTTTTATGTCAGACTAATGATATTTATATGGAGATTAGTGTATAGCCCCAACCCCACATTTTACAGCTCACCAAAATAAATAAATTTTGTGAAATCAAGCTTGGCCAACAAAGAGGCTGAAAAGTGCAATTGGGGCAGTCAAATGTTTGTAAATTCCTTTGTGAGCCAATCAAAATTAAGATTATTCATGGAATAATTATTGGTAAAAATGAGTTATATTAACAACTTCTAATATATAGAAAAGCCAATGCATTTTGGTAACACTAAGTTCCAACAATGGCTTTTATGTCATGTTGTTTAGCAACAAATGTATAACCTAATATTGTTGTTAGTCTATGTACTGAAAGTATAAAAGGAAATATATAGAATCAAATCTGGAAAAATATTTGTTGGTTTCTTAATTTAGAGTCTCTGTTGATTAAAGAGGTTTGTTTTTTATTTAAAACATTGGTGATATAACAGAAAATAGCTTCAATTTAAAAATGACTTAAGTTAAAAATTAAATCGATATTTTTACTTTCATGATAACTTTTACGCACTTGGCTCTGGGCTAGGTGATCCCACACTTTGTCTTTACTTTAGGCTTATTACACATATAAGATTTCATAAATTACTACATCAATACCATAGAATTCCACTATAATTTATCAAACTTAGTGACTAAGATGTATTTTAGTCTTAAAAAATATGAAATTTCGAGCAGACTAAAGACATACTCTACACCTCTTTGAAATCTTGGTTCAAAAGAAAGAAATAGCTTCCTAAGCATTTAAAATGGCTGAGATGGCCACTAGGGGGACAATTTAAGCTTCCGATTGGTTATTCATGTCAAATATAGAAGTAAGTGTATATAAGGGAGTGTTTTCAAAAATGGAAAAAGGTGGGCAGGGTGCCACTGTGTTTGATTTATTACATGAGCAATATCTTGGCAAATAGAAAATATAAGACCTTATTTTATATTTTAGCTTGTCAATATCAGTAATTTGAGTTTCTAATTCGTATGAAACTATAGACTTCACAAACTAATTTGAACCAGTGCTGCATTCAACATACCAAACACACAAAAATTGATGTATCTGTTTTTTTAAATTAACAAATTGAGTAATATATAGTACTAAAATTTGAATTATAATCTACACTTTGATACCAAACTTATTGACATAAATTCATGAAATAGTTCAATAAAATTTTGACATCATTGGTGTCAAATCTTTATCTTGGTGTTCAAGACTTTTATTTACTCTAATTTGTATTACTACTTTCTTTTAAATGGATTAAGGAAATGAGTTACATCTATTTTTCATATTAGTTTTAGATTTTTTTTAAAGTTAAATTAATACTAATATGTATTATTACTTCCTTTTCAACTAAGAATACAGGAAATATGTCACATGTACTTGGGGGAAATTGGAGAAATGGAAATCTACAGAGCTTTCCAAGAAGATCCTCATCAACTGTCAGTGTTCATGTGTTATGGTCAAGGTGTGCAGGGATATTGTAATCATCAGAAGGACATTAAGGTGGAAGAACATGACCATGTATCAAAAGATGAATTTTAAGTATTTCTTTAATATCAAAATGCATTCCTTTTTCAACCATGATACATATACACAAATCTATTTTAAATAAAACTTATCTTTATTTCTAAAAGTATTTTGTTTCACATTTTACAAGCTAAAGGTTCAGTTTTAAGTGGCTAACATTTACACGCCAATCAGTTAACAAGCATCTTTGACTTAAACAAAAAAATTAGGGTAATTTGCTAAAGTGGGTAAGGTCTCTCCCTAATCTGGAAAAGCAGAAGTAAATTACAGAAATGGGTAAGATGTAATCTGCTGATTATTTTGTTGAAGGCAGTATGGATGAAGAGTTATACAGTGCCAAAGTCAAGCAGCTATGGTGGTAGCCATCAGTCTAGCCAACACTGTTTATTGCCCCTCCACCATTGTCCTGATAAGAGATCTCTTCTGGAACCACCTTGAACATATCCAGTCAGTACTTGCATCATCACATACAAAAACTTCTTTGACCTACTTTTTTTTTGGCTTACTTTTTGGTCACAGGTATCCCATCCTGATCACATCCACGCCTGTTGCACAAGTAACATTCTTAGCATCTTTTAACTTTGCACTTGTAGATCATCTTAAAAAGTTAAGCTTCTGACTTTGTGCAGTGTTCGGAATGACTGGTGTGTGTTCTCAGTAAAATCACATTAGTATAACTGTTGGCCAGAAGCCAACTTTCAGTAAAAATAAATCCCATTTAGCCTACAAAAGCAGTGTACCTTCAAAAGTACCTCTCTTGTTCAGGATTGCCCTACATCTTTTGATATATCATAAAATAAGCTGTATTCTGATAAACTTGCAGGAAATACAACAAAACACTGAACTTAACTGGCTGAGAACAATTTAGTAAACATGCTCTGGTGAAGTCAGAGATGGCTAGTTAATTAATTTTTGCTAAAATATTTGGTTTTAATCATTTTATAACATTATTTAACAAATTATCAGCTAACTCCAGAAAAATATTTTCTGCTAATTCTAGAGTTTGGCTCCTAGACTTCAGGTACTACATGTATGCATTACTGTTGTAAACATATGAGCCCTAGAAGCCATAACATTCAAATATTTCTAATAATTTGTCTTCTTATTTTTGTACAAGACTCAAATTCATTTTAAGAACATTTATTTTCTGAAATGTCTTAATTTAATACTGTACATTCGTTAGTTACTTCTACAGAACTAACATCATGGTTTAAGTTGTGAAACAAATAGCTTAGAGTAGAATAATAGTAATCAAACAATTAACACTTTTTCATGATCTTTTTTATCTCAATCTTAATTGTGTTTTGATTGAAGTTTAGTTTATCAAAATTTTACTATAGGTGTCATCTACATCTCATAGAAAACGTTTACAATAAACCAAATTCAAATGTATATAAAAGAGAGGAAGATAAATTTAATCGGAAATACACTTTTTATTGAGAAATGAATTTTAAAGCTGTTAATTAATAAAAACATTAATGTTTCTACAGAATATGGATGTGCTTATATCAAAATTGGCCAATTACTAATTAATAAAATTATTTTTGTAACTCATCCCATTTCTTTACTGATAGTTATAAGAAATGTTAAGTGAAGTAACTTGTTTTGTGCTTGCCTGACTGAGAGTACAAAACATCTTCACAAGCTTCTATAACTGTCAAAAGCATCCATGTGAAAAATGTTGTTCTAGGCATGGAAATTTTTTTGAACATAATTATTTGAATCTTATTTTTCAGTATGAACACATTTCAGAGCACTTTATTTATATATATATATATAAAGATTAATTTGAACATACTGTTCAAAGCCTTTGAGTATGTTTTTGAAATATGGAAAGGATAATATTTTCTTTTCAGAGCACATAGTCCAGACTGGAGTACCTTAAATATCTTGCGATGACCCTTATCTTAAATATATAACACTTTTGGGTTTTGCATTCAAGGGTTACAGCTGTTCGTGAGGCTCAGCTCTATTGAAGAATTGGGAGATTTAGCTGTGTTTAAATGAGACATTAGAGTGATTGTATATATTAGCTGAAGGTACTAGTTAAGGAAGGAAAAACTGTATAAAGGACAATGTTAGATAATGTTCCCTTTTCTTCTTTCTTTTATTATTAAATCCCTAATGACCTCATTAGATGCTCATGACATACCCTTCTTTGTGGAAGATAATAATTTACTGATTAAATACTTGTGTCTTTAAATTCAAAGGCAAAAAATCTATGAAAAATGTAGAAATGTGCCCTATTTTTGGGTGTTTTTTATTCCCTTTCTCAGGCAAAAACCCTAAAACAAAATAGCACATGTAGACTGTTGGACAGTTTCCAGTCACCATGCAAAAAATTGAGATAATTGACCCAGCCAACTCTGGGTGATGCAAGGGAAAAATGTATATAAAAAAAGTGGAAATATGGCCTATTTCAGGGTTCTTTTTTATCCTCCTTTTCAGACAAAAATGCTAAAACAAAGTAGCCCATAAATATTATTGGATAGTTTCCAGTGGGAGATAGATGCAAACACACACAGACATACACATAATGAATCGTCTTTACAAAAATAATGACCATTTATCAATATGAAGCAAAATGCACATTTCAATGGTAAAATGAAATAATAAATTAGGATAATAGAAAAAGGGTTATTTTCCATTAATATTCAACTAAATTTATCATTATCAAAAATGAGTAAGAAATATTTAAAAAAAAATTGTGAAAACAGGTAAGGAGAGTTGGAATACGAGTAAATTAGACCTCAATGTTTTGAATTTATAAAAATGTAATTTTCATAAGAAAATGTCAGACACACCACTAATGACATTTGTTATTTTGTATATCAGTGCCATAATAACATCAAAGCTAAAAGAAACCATCGTACGATCCTCATTTTTCATCAGAATATGTTAGAAACTGGGAAAATCTTTGAAAGATCAGTTCATTCTGCTTTAAAATCCACCAATTGTACCAAGAATATATGCTTCATCAAAGAAATAATGGTGCAATGTAAACACAGGCATCAATACAACTTCTCCAGTGTGTGTGGAAGAAAGTTTATCCACAGTTTTGGATAGTAAGGGTTATTTCATGTTACAAATACAAACTAAAATGCATGTCAGTAGGTCCTAATACGCAATGATATACCATAAAGAATGTGTTGTCTAATTCGCCAGAGATTTGTTTGAGCAGGATAATGATTCTAAAAATATGACCAACATGATAAAAACCTACTTGGAGAGGAAATGGACAGTTGGAAAATTTGTATTCTTGACCTGGCTTGACCAGAATTCAGATATGAAAATCACTGAAGGAATTTCAGCCTGCATGGATAACGAGGAGGTCAAAAGGCAACAAAGAAACCTCTAGAATTATGTGACATTCTAAAAGGTATTTGAAGGAACATTACATTAACTTTCATCAACAAATTCTATGGCTATCTGTTGACCAAACGTCCTGTTCTAAAGATATCAAAGTGTTTACATACTAAATACTATAGTGTATGCAGTTATATATTTGTATACTGTCATTATAGTTTAAGCTATTGTAAGTCTAAACCTAATTAGTTTCTACGCTTATATGAAATTAATCTCTCTTAATGCAGTCTTTCATTGATATTTCTATTCCTGTATGTATTATATATATATATATAACGTAAATGTGACTTAATGGTACATCACATAATAGACCTGGAACTATGTCTATAGGTGAAGAGAGAGTGAGAACTCTTTGGGAAGGGGTTACAGTAGCAGTAAATACAATCATACACTTATTCAACTGTAATAATATTTTTAAAGGTACTTAAATATTTACAAGTCACTTCATTGATAAATCCCCAAATCCATTGCTATACATTGAAATTCTTTCATTTTCTCTGTCGATTCATCCGTTTCATAGCCTAACTTCAGTAATACGTGTCTAATTGACTCTTCCTATTGTCCACAGCTTCTACATTTTCTTGCTTCCTTTTTCAACCACTTCTTTTTCCAATGGTGGATATTACCACAACTCTTGTCTTAATTTCTTTTTTATATCCTCACTTCACATATATAGGTGATCTATAATTGTCCTTATTTTTTACATAATTGTCACAACAGGTTGATGCTTTTTACTTTGTTATCTTGAAAGTTCTGGTCTATTGTTCTTTGCACTACCTTTACCAACTTCTCAATTAACTTTGGATCCCTTTATCTTCTAACTAAATTGTGTATTCTTGGGCTTCCAGCCACCTCAAGTATTTCCTTCATTCTGTATCCCCGTTTAGTCTTATTATTCTCAATTTTCTTCAGTATTTTCAAATGACAAACCTCGGGCCAAAAATTATATTTCATTTTCATAGTATTCAAAACGTATACATACATTCTCTTCATTGCTCTAACAGACATATTCATTCTTCTCATTTCTAACTGCCAAATGTATCATGGCATATTCATGTTTAGTCCCAACATCAATTTATTTTCCTTGATACTTTTCAATGTTTTCTTTTTAGTACCATCCCTATTTTTCAACTGCATAAATGATAACTGAATCATAAGTATATCACAACTGTATATTTTTACTCCACTGTTTTTCATAGTTCTCTATGCCACATTCATTGATATTCTTCATTCCGTCATTTTTGTACCTCATTTCCCTTTTTTCCAACTTACATTTCTTTATCAAACCATCATTAGGTTTTACCCTCTTGTTTCAGCCTCTTCTACACTTTCTTTTCTATCTTTTTTTACAAAATTACCACTTCATTGCCTCACTTCCACTCCACTTCTGTATTCTTTTCAAATTCTCACAATAATCGTCTGATGATTCAAATTTGTTTTGTCTTCAGTTCTCATCCAATCTACCACTGTATCCTCTTTTTTTTTTTTCCATGAGGATGAAATATCAAATTTTTGTATTAAGTCTTAAGGTTTATTAAGCAATGTTTTTTTCATGCCTTTTTTTTTTTTTGCATGTTGCGTATCCAACATGCAAAGTGATTTTCATATTAAGAATAAAAATACTTTTATGCATCAGAAAATTTCCAGCTTTCACTTGCAAAATCTTTATAATAGATAGTTATCAAACGTTTCTTAAGAAAACAACTTTATATTTTATCTGTTATTTTCACTAACTATTCTCTGTACCGGTTCAGTAGATTTGACTGATCTCGTAACCACCATAAAAAATTAGGAAATATATAAATTATGCCTCTTTCATTCTAGAATGATAACAAATTATAACATGAAAACATAAATAGCTTAAATCTCATAACATTATACATTTACATATATTTATTATTTATATTATATTGACCTTTCAGTCATGCCTGGCTAACAATACAGAAGTTAAAATGATGCGGCACATGTGCACTCATGTTACCATATCAAATAACATAAAACTTACCTTTGGTCTGTACAAAGTAACTTGCCTTGGCTGCGTTTTAGTAGACTAGTATTTTGTAAAATAGAGTCACATTT
>NW_013668812.1:23377-26528 GCF_000517525.1 Limulus polyphemus
AAGTAAAGTAAATAATTATCTCTTCTAGTTACAACCTTTGTACTCTTGTTACTGCTTAATGTAGGTTGCCAAGCCTTTTAAAATTTGGCACGTGTAAAATATGAAACAATTTTTTTAGGTGTTATATATATATATACTTGTATATATAAATTACTATATTGATACTACAGAATTCCACTATAATTTATCAAGCTTAGTAACTAAGCTGTATTTGGGTCTCAAAAAATATGAAATTTCGGGCAGACTAAAGACAACCTACCTCCTTCAAATCTTGGTTTGAAAGAACGAAATGGTGTCCTAACACATGAAAATGGCTGAGGAAGCCACGAGGGGACATTCTGAGTTTTCGATTGGTTATTCACACATTATATATTGAAGTAAGTGTATATAAGGGACCGTTTCCAAAAATGGAAAGAAGTGAGCAGGGCCACTGTGTACATGAGTGATACCTCAGCAAATAGAAAAGATATGATGTTCTTATTTTATATTCTAGCCTGTCAATATCAGTAATATGAGTTCCTAATTTGTACGAAACTATAGACTTTGTACTTAGATCAGAAACATTGAATTTGAACCACTACTGCATTCAACATACCACGTGGCACACAAAAATCAATGTTTAAGCATTTTTTAATATTTACTTTTAAATTAAGAAATTAAATTATGTATGACACTAAAATTTGAAATATAATCTACAGTTTGATACCAAACTTAATGATATAAATTCTTGAAATAGTAGTTCAATCAAGTTTTCAATGCAAGTCAACAAACATGATGACATGGCCTTTGACCAGTGACCTGTCTGGAGAGGGTTAACAATTGTATGTTTTAATTGCATTTACATAATTTGTTCTATAAAGTATTAAATGATAAAAAAATTAATTTAATGAATAGAAACTATGGTGAGATAATGGATATTAATTATCATTCCAATATTCTATAAGGGTGAAATGCTAATTGGTTAATAATTATAAATCTTAGTCTTATTAAAATTTGAAACAGCAGTAAAACTCAACCAAAATAATGGGATTTGTGCCTCATTATTTTTAGTTTTTCTTTAACAGTTATTTTGTTTAACAATACTGATATAGTATTTTGTCTCAATTTAATGAAATATCTAGAGCTCTTTCAAACTAGAATTTTATTAACAAGTTTGCAAAAAAACAAACATGATTTTTGATTCAAATAATATTACCATCCATCAATTTTTATTTGTTGATATTTAACAGCCATTTTATTAAGAAATGTTAACACACTCTGAAATAAACTGTTGAAAGAGATTATGTTATATCTAGTGGTTACAAATTTATTATTATCATCAACTATATAAAAAAAACAACAACAACAGAAATGTGGTCAAAATAAATATTGTACAGGATCTTTTTTTATAGCAAGCTAAAAAAACCTTACAAGCAAAACAGATTCTGAATTAGCAAATGAAATGCTCTGAGAAATACACACACACACTTTATTTCTGGTGGCAACAAAAATGATTATAAAGAACAGGCAAACATGAATTGTAACAGAAGCAGTGTATTGTACAGTAATGATGTCATTACTTAATCTTTCATTAAGTACAAAATAATGTGGGATAGAAATTCTGTGTAAGATTTCTATCCCAAATTATTTTGTACTTAAGAAATAATGATTTAAAACATATGAAGCAAGCAGTACCGATTTCCACTTGAAATAGCCTGGAAGTCTAAAAACAAATCCATAAATATTGGCGAGTAGATGGACGGACAATTACATGGTTCTGATAAACCTAAGAAGCCGTATATTTTTGTTTACGATAGGATGTATTACCAAAGCTCATAAATAAATAAGTGAAAAAATATAGATGTGCCTTTCTTTCAATTTTCTATGTCAGTTAAATCAGTATAGATATACTACAATATTTAGTAAATTGTTTTTGCTGGTACTCTAACCAAAACTCTTCGCACAGAAACCTCTTTATGCTAATTTTGTTTCAATTGGACTAATTGTTTTGCATTAAGCTGCAATACAACCTTCATTTAAGTTTTTAGTGTTAAATAAGAATTATCAGAAAAGTTAACTTAAAAGGAGACTTTTAAAAGTAAGATATCTGTAATAATTTTTTTAAAACTAAAATAAACTTCTTTATCATGTTTACACATCCTGTAACTCAACAATAACAACTGAACAATGTTGTTATATTTTCTTTAAGATGAAAGTACTTCTTGTAACTTTAATTACTTCCAACAGTTGACTACTAAGGATGGACGTATATAAAACTTGAAATTGCTAAACTAGGTTAGGTATGTCAACATGTTACACCAAAACAAACATTAACACTGAAGTTGGGCTTTAGATGATGAATATAAAATATCTAACACAATGATGCTAAGCTTACCATCACAGTCACTTAGATAAGTATACCTACTAACACCAGTTTACAGATTTCATGTACTGCCAGTGATGTAAGAACTAGTTAAAAATCTGAAACCAAATTTGTATATTAATCTGTAAACATCTAAACTTCTTTTAAATATGTACTTACAGTGAAGCAAGAACATAGACTGTAACTGTTATTTACCAAAATAAAGCAAGACTGTTTCAACAGCATGCCATATAAATATTTTATAACTGAAACTTATCACCTTGAACCTAGGTACAAAGAGACTGATTCAATTCTTTAATATGTTCAAGCAAAATTCACTAAGTTTCTTTGTAAGGGATAAGTTACATAAAGTCATTGTTTGCTTAAAAAAAAAAAGACATTTCCTATCCTTGACAATCATATACAGTTTTTTCTTCTTCTAAGAACTAAATGTAAATTATTATATTTGTTCAATCAAAGAAAACAGAAGAAAATGGCCTGCTTGGGATATTAATCAGACACCAACTAAAATATAATTGTGTTTATACACTGTAAATACCATCTTTGTTACATTGTTAGAAATACATTAACTAATTATAAGTTCATTTAAAGCACAATGTGAAGGAAAGCTTTCAAAGCAACAGTTATTAAACTCTGAATTGTTTAGCAAAGATCATGTTTCTCCAATATCTGGAAGTTATACCAATGCAATTATTTTAAACTGAAAAAATATTGTAAGAATTATTTGTACAGTATTGTACAAAATGATATGTTTTTTAATCAAGTTATGTTGTACTTTTTATAAAGATT
>NW_013668812.1:27207-51066 GCF_000517525.1 Limulus polyphemus
GTATATATATATATATATATATATATACACCATCATTTGTAGCTCAGTGTGTGAATTTGATAAAAAAACTTTTGATACTTATTGTTTTTATGTAAGTAGCTGTGATTGGTGTATTTCCAATGTTTTTATTTTATGTAGCAAAGCTGCAAGTAAAACTTAATTCTTCTGGTTGCTGCTCACTAATGGTACATATACATTCAAATCACAACTTTCCCACATGAAAAGTATTATCCATCCTCAAAACTCATAAGATGATGACAGCAATCAAACAGTAGAACACTAATAAATCAGTAAGAAATCATTAAGTAGTAATATATTCATAAAAGAACTAAGTAATCATATAAGTTACTAATGTTTAGATTCCAATCATCACAACCTTACCACAAATACAAAATTCAAAAACGATGTTATATCCTAAATTTCATCAAAGATACTGGATGGTTATTAATTTGGGATGTAGTAAATAGTAAAACACTGACTTAAATGTAACATAAATTGTAACAACTGTGTAATGTGTGTCTTGTATTATGATGTAGTATTCTCCTTTAAAATTCAGAATTTTGTTAAAATGTGAACATAAATATTAAATATAAACAATGTCTTATAAAGATTTGACGTCACCAAAATATAGAAAACCTGGTACTGACATAAAATATAATGGAATTATATTCCCCAGATATATTTATTTGGGCTGCTTGTACACACCTCTTATCACACAATTAGCTTGCAAACATAAACAGCTTATAACTTAACTGATAGGTTGAAGTCCTCACAACTCACTACTCATTGGTTTGTGTGGTAAGGAAGATAACTAATATGACCAGACCACTTCAAGTTCTCTTAAAGCTTCTTCAAGATCTCCTCCACAATCTTGATTGCAGAATCAACACAACCATCAAAATTTGAGTGGGTGAAGCTATCACCTCCTAATGCCAGTAATGGGCTTTCTTGAAGAGTTACACACCCAGGAGTATTTTCAAATGGACATTTCACCTAAGTGATGAACATAAGAGTAAATTATAAGATACAAATTTAAAAGAAGTTTTAATGGGTAAAGTTAAACTCATTATACCATCATTAAATTTTTTATTAAGCGACAGGTTCCAGATGACACACAGCAACAAACAGAAATAATTAAAAAAAAAGGGGGGAAAGAAACACTTATGGGTTTGATCATCTGCAATAATTATTAGATTATTAAAAAACTACTACCTTAACATTTTTTTAAAATACTCTAAGCTTCTGAAATACCATTTACCACATACTATAACTTCAGGACAACACCTTAATAATTGTTTTTAATACAGCATTCCAAACCCTTATAACATTCACCATATTTTTTAACATATATATTTTGTAAATATTTACAACACACTGGCACTCCTTAAAAAAAAAAGAATGTATAGCAAGTACCAGTACCATACTGAAGGTTCTCTGAGGTTGGTCCTTCTTTAAATTAGCCTTGTTTTATGGCCATAAACTGAGGATGGTTTAGTAGTCCTAATTTTAACCCTGTCAGCAAAAATATTCACCATCTAAATAAAAGCTTACAGAGAGTTTGAATTTAAACACAATCTCCAGACATTACCTGGGAATATCTCCAGCGCTGACATTTCATGCTTGATGGAGGAACAAAACCAGGCAATAATTCAGGAAGATGGTTTACAATAAGTCCTTGTACTTTGTCTTTGTCATCCTCTAAATACGACTGACCAAAGGTTACTGATGTGTGAACAACAACAGCTGGAAGCTGATCAACTGATCCTGTTTTTAAAAGACAGAAAATAACTCAGAAAAGTTATCCTGGAAAATAAAAATATATGTATCTTTAACTTGTCCTATCTTTGTTTGTTTCATAATACATCAACTGTATACAACTTTACGAACACAAATATTTAAAAAGCTGTGTTACAATTACAACAAAGAATTCCCACTTTTGTTTTGTTTTTAACAGTTAACTCTATTTTTCATAACTTAAACATCTTTTAACACTCGTGAAATTATAAAAATAGTATGATAATTTTGTTCATAAAATCTTTAGTTAAGTTGCCACCCCTATAATTACATAATTTACTACTGGAAATCTGTTGTAATAAGTCTTATCATATGGGTGGCAATATTGTTGAAATATTAATTAAGTCCAAGAAAGTGGATTTTACAATCTCTTCTTTAGAATAAAAAATTGTATAATTTTCAGAATATGTTTCGAAGAACAAAGAGTTGCTTTTTATTTATAAGTTCACACGTAACTATTGTGCCCAGGAATATGTGGGATCTGGCAACAGGGAGTTATCTGCTAATGAGAGAAGACATGTCAATATAAAACAGAATGGCCTGAAGAATGCTCAACACAACAAAACATGGCATAAATACCTTTCATCCCTTATCTAGTTCTGTAAAGGGAAAAACTAGCCTTTTACCTACAATATCTACTGCCAGACAATATCTTTAATGGATAACATTTTGTATCTACATGTACTTTTTCGCAGTCTTAATGGATAAACTTTTTTTAGAAGTTTTTACATTTTTAGAAGAATTGAAAACAGGTACTTACCTCTGAAATACTAAAAGACTTTCCTTGTTGAATTTGCTCTCATGCTGTCAACAATTACACGACTAGCTTCTGAATGTCTTTGACACAATTCAAAGTATGCATCAACTTAATCCAGAATTCTCCACTCTACATCCTCATCTGAACAGGCTGGTCAAGTCATGAAAATGGCCTAATTATTAGGCACCCAAGCAGACTCAAGGATGAGCTTCACTATTATAGGATAAGTGCAATGGAAGCACCAAGAAAAAAAAGAAAATATAAAAATAAAGCTGTAAGATGTTGCCCATCCTATTGGAGCCTTAAACCTCATATGGTGAACAGTTGTCTCATCTGAGATGTCTCAAATGCTATGCAAGGACATCCATAATGAGGCATCATCAGCCATAAAATATCATCCTCTGTTCACTTCCAGAGGGTATTACTCTCACATGAAGCACCAGCACAGAGGGTAGTATTTAATCTGGGACAAATACAGAGATATACATATCATGCAGGAAGTATATGTAACTGGACAAATTTATTAAAATACAGTACTTCGTAAAGGAAAGATTGTGTTTGTTTTAAATGATTCCTTTTACTCCATACACCCCAGTAATTGTTAAGGAAAGTTAGGTGGTATAACTATACTGTGTTATCATGTACAACATAAGTGTAGACCAAAGTGGTAACTACGTAGGTAATAGATGAGAATTCATCTGAAAGGGATTCCATTTGGCTTGAGGAATCACAACTTTAGGCAAACAAAATCCAAAAGCTGAGAAGAAAGCAATATGATGTAAATAAGATATTTCAAGAATGAATTCTGAATTATCCACACTCTGGTTTGCAGAATATAATTGCACAAGCTAATTTGTTAATATACTCCAAGCAAGATCCAAGGGGTGCAATTTGTCATACGAGCAACCACTTCTGAGAACCCCAGAAAGATTCAGTATGAGAGAGATAACAACAAATAGTCCTGACACAACATAAATGATATTCCTCCATACAAGAATCAGGATCAGTCAGAACAACCCAAGTATTAGATGGGAAAAAAGCTATCTGAGTATATGTATGAAGCTTTCCCAAGAAAATAATGTACATGAAACATCAAAAGCACAGATAACAAAATGTCCTCCTGCCTGATCAATGGAAATAAATAAAATGAAATAAAGGTTCAAAAGCGAAAGAAGCCTAGACACATAAGACTAAACCCAATTCCAATAAAGAACAATGCACAGGAACTTAAGGTCATTCAAAATGAAAGGCTCAGAAAAGTTCTTTCAACAATGGAGACTTTCAAAACAGATTGATGGTTTCCATGGCAGATAAGGCAACTGTTATCCAGCTATGGAAAGAGCTGATAGATGTTAACAAAGTTACATAGGGAAGACAGTAATATGAGGAGTTAGAGGTGAACAAGATTTACAATGCCTAATGCACCAACCCCAGAAAGTAACTCAACAACGTTAAATAGACAACCAAGGAAGAGTATTGCCAATGATGGGCTAACATACAAGCCAGCTGGGAAGAGAATCTGGCTTTTCTGACAATAGTCAAACAACAAACAGTCAAGAAACCAGATATGTTGAATGTAAAAGATGTTCCCCAAGGCAGTAATGAGACTGGTTCCCCCATGAGAAAACTAATTTAATTGGAGAAACCATGGTTGAGCTAGCCAAACTGGAGTGATGAAGAGAACCTGACACTTCAGGTTACTGAACCTTGCAAGTACTAAAAGAAGAAAGTATAGAGAGCAGACATAAAGGAAGAGGTTCTCCCAAAATTGACTCAGGGCAACCACTACAAGAAAATATGGATCTGGAAACTAGTAGTAGAAGATGGTTGTACAATGTAACAAAGGTATTGATTAAGAGATAACCAGCTACTTGCAGAGCCACTGTGAAAACCCGAGTGGAGGGTCCATTATATGGGGAGAAGATTGAAGATCTCAGGAGAAAGTGTCTGCCAAAATGTTCATCATATCAGAATGTGACAAGCTCAAAGGCTAAAGAATTAATGAAACTGTTTCAAAACAAAGGTTGCAAAAATAAGCTTACCCCAAAAAAATGACTTCATGAAATGAAGCATCATCCCCAAAGCAGGAAAAATGTCTTTGGCAGTAGGTGTGGACAACATAATATATGTATGAGACTAATACTTGCAATGCTATAGAAGATGACTAGTGTTTTTTGAACTGCGTTGATCCAAAATCCCAGATATACCAAAAAATCATTGGTACTAAATGGGATTTAAAATTGAGGATGATCCATCTTTTTCTTAAAATATGTACTTCCTGCTAGAGTTTTAAAGGATAATACTCACCTATTGTGTACAATATGTACTTTCTGAAAGTGTTTTAAAGGATAACACTTACCTATTGTGTATGATATGTACTTTCTGAAAGTGTTTCAATGAATAAAAGTTTCCTCTTTTTAAGTTCTCGAAACAATGGGCACCATGCTATTAAGGGAAGACCTTTTCAATTTTTTTATTTATTCTACTATTTGTAACCAAAATAAATCTTGTAATAACAGGCACCTCGAAATTCTGGATTAAGGGCAGTTATCTCTGTATGGTGTACCGCTAAATTCCAAATATCCTACCAGAAGAATGACCAAAATTCAAACACTTGTGATGTTTATTGGATCAGCTCCAAACCATATACTGTAATAAACGTTTTCACAGATTCAAAGTGCAATCTTATTACTCTGAGGAATTCTCGTTGTAAACACTAGGATACATAAACTGATATATTCCAGATCATGTTCTAAGAACAGTGTTCAAGTTGGCTTACTTCTGTGTGCGTGCTTTGTTGCTCTTGTGAGCATTTTATTACAGTGTCATGTAAACAGTCTAATGAAACAAGCAGTAATTTGTTGCTTTGTTTTCAGCAGGTTTTTCCTTCAGTCATTGACAATAAAATAAACACAGAAAAAAAAAAGTGAAATGTTTAGCAGTTCAAACTCTGAAGAGAAGTACTTTAAAACTTTATGACTAATAATAAAGAAAAAGGGTACAACTAATTCAATAATCAATATGGAATCCAGCTTTGCGTGGCTCATTTTTAATAATAAAGGCACCTTGCTATAGAGGGCATTGGGATGCAGTCAGAAGGGTACCCTTACTGTCGAGGTTCTTCTGTAATAATGAAAGGATTATAAATATATAGGGATAGAAGGATAACCTACCTCTATATCCACCTCTGTCATCCAATAGCAACAACAAAATTCTCATGTTTTCCATTTTGAAATAAAGTGTCTCTATGTAAAGAATGATTTGAGATAAACCTATGGCAGGTCAACAATTTTTTGACTGGAGACTGAAGTAAAAACCTGGAGAAACATGATAAACAATTTTGACTGCTACTTTCTGTCGGAGATCTAAAACTACCTGATCCAGAACTTGTGACTGGATCAAGAATAAGAGATATTAAGACCAGTTTGAAGGATCTGCTGAAATCAAGAATCCCAGAGCAAAGGGTTCTAAAGATGTAAAGATACTCTGGGATGAACCCTCCATGTGTGATATTTGTCCAGAACTGAAGAGTATCATTGATTCTGTCAATATACCCATCTCCTTTACTTCTATGTTAAGCCACTCCGTAGGATCAAAATGAACAAACAGAAGTAGCTGGCATCAACTAGGAAATAGATAAAGAAGAAATTACTACCAATAGTAAGTTGAGATGCTAAAACTCCAATCAACACCTAAATGGGAAAGAAGCTTTGGTAAAATTCCTGCAAAAACAAAACAATGTAGGAAAGAAGATCTATCAAGGTCAGCTAACTGCTGGGGAGAAGACAAGTACCCTGTAGTACAGTATGAGAGGCTAAAGTATCAAAAGAACATAAGAC
Organism: Limulus polyphemus; assembly: GCF_000517525.1. NCBI lineage: Eukaryota > Metazoa > Arthropoda > Merostomata > Xiphosura > Limulidae > Limulus > Limulus polyphemus. The sequence continues at coordinate 33,598 of NW_013668812.1, forward strand.
CCACAAGGTAATAAAACAACATCTGTCAGATCTACAGCAAAGGAGGACTGCAATCAAAGAAATATGATCGCGACTAAAGAAACTGGGAGAATGAGAAAAGCTAAAGCTAATCATTGATCTTCGGAAGAAAGATTCAAAATGAGACTAATCACAATGCACAGATAAAAAAAAACTGATGATGGGTTAAAATAGAAGACAAAGGAGAAATGGAATCTCCTTGCACATTAGAGGCAGACTGCATGGGTAAGGCTTCCAACAAAGTTGTAGAATATCCGATATTAGTAAAAAAAAGTGAACAACAGAGTTAACATTTTTACAACTGCTCTACAATGTGTCAGCAATGTTCAGAACCAAAAGTTACATGACTGTTGACAGCATGAGAGCAAACTCAAACAAGGAAAAGTGTTTCGTATTTCAGAGGTAAGTCTACCCGATTTGAACCAACCTTTTACTTATGATATGCACTTTCAGATAATGTTTTAACTCCTTTCCACATGGGCTAGGCTGATTTGACCGAGTTCTTAACCATTTTGTATTCCTTACAGCTTCCGTACTATAACTTTTAATACAATATGTGTATCTTCACAATACATTTCACACTTTTAGTAAACATCACAAGAGTTTTGTACACAAAAATTATTTTTTGAATTAAGTATTTTTAATAAAGATTTCTCTGTGAATATATTGAGTAGTTTTGTTTAATAGTCCAAATTCAAAGTGATCTTCATGTTAAGATTAAAAATACTTTTATTCATCTGAAAATTTTCAAATTTTATTTGTGTAATCTCTAAAATCTCCTTAAAATGTTATTTTTCAGTAAGACTATATTTCATCTGTTATTTATTTTACCCTTAACTATATATATATATATATTAGGTTGGTCAATTTGATAAACCTTGTAACAACCAAAAAAAAATCTAAATAGATCTAAATTACCCTTTTATTTATTTCTAGAATAACTTCAAATTGTAACATGAAACTACATTATCCTAAATAGCTTTAAACCCATTACAGCATACATCTGTTTATGCTTAAATTTTGTTTTATTGCCCTATGAGCTGTGTTTAGATTAATATTCCTGAGATAAAATTTGTAAATCAATTGGTAAATGTGGAACTCAAGTTACCCTTTTAAGTTACATAATGCATGAGCTACTTGCAAGAGTACCTTGTGCAAAGACTATTATTATTTATTTTATCTAATCTAACCTAAAGACCTCATAATTTTTACATTTTAGTTACTTTTATAATAATAAATAAAGAATACACATGAAAAACAAGAAATAAAGTACTTAACTGGGTCTTCTTATTTTTGCTGTCAACTATTGATGACACTTAACCTTACTTTTTTATACTAATGTTACTACTGCACTAAATAATTTTTTACTTAATTAAATGTGCACCAAAGAACACAGAATGATAAAGTAGACAATGTCCCATAACTATCACAATTTTTCTGACTTTCTAACTATGTGACAAAAGCCATTAAACAGAAAACTATTAACAATTTCTGAAAAAAAAAACGATGTGACAGGTGGGTGTGGTAAGTGGGGTCTGATTTTTATTTTATAGCAAGTAATTTACACTAAATTTTATATTTCTTGGATGGGTGATAAATAAATTGGAGAAGATGGGATACCTAGAGAGCAAATGTCACAATTCTCACACTACAAGAAATTGAGGATTTTTCTAAATATTGCCTAATAAAATTAAGAACTTAAAACTTGTATTATGTTAAGATTTGGGATATTAGCTATGTTTTTGTGCCTTGTTTATAAAGATAAGAAAGTAGTTTACTTAAAATTTTGAATGCAAATCACTAAAACCTCCTGACATACACACAAAATGATGCTTGTTCTGAAAGAGTTAAAGGAATATACTCATCTATAATGTACAATGTGTACTTCGTGGCACTTTTAAAGGATAAAACTCACTTTTTATTCACAACATATACAACCTGATATTGCTGTAAAGAACCATACACTTCTCTTACTTATATATATACCTTTTGGCAGTGTTTTACAGAATAAAACTCACCTTTTACCTAAAATATGTACTTACTGAAAGTGTTTTAATGGATAAAAATTACCTCTTTTGAAGTTATCTACTGCAATAAACCTGATCATTGGGTCATCAGGGAAGTATTTAGCTGCCCAAGGTAAATCATTCAGGAAGCCAGGACAATCATCATAGAACAAACCCAAGGCATAACGCGAAGAGAAAAAAATGTTCTTCAGCTTCTCTGTAATTTCAGGGCTCTGTGCTATAATGAAAGAATTATAAAAAAAAAAAAAATCTACAAAAAATATTTACATATTTTGTTCATCATCATTATCATGTGTAATCTCTGAACAATATTTATTCAATGTTGTTAATATGATATGAACAAGCAAACACAGGATGTCATAGACACTGCCATGTCCTAAATATCTTAAACCAATAAGTTAAGACTTTGACATAACAGGAATTGCTATAACCAAAACTGGAAATGTTAATTATCCAGAAATAATTTTGTGGAAACTTTTCAGCAATTTCTGCTTTATAATTTGGATTTCTTGTTGAATATTTAACAGATCAACACCAAAAAATATTACTAACATTAAATAATGTCAACATCAGACACCTATTTCATATTGGCAACTTCTTTATTAAGGAACTCTGCTTAACATAAAACTACAAATTATAGGCATAATTATAACAGTAAGATACATTTCATTTTATCCTAGATTGGTCTTTACTTTTTTATTGCACTTTTTGTTGCTTCTGAACAATTATAAAAAAATATTAAAATGGTTCATATTACTAATAGTTACTATCTACAAGTCACTAAATAACCACTGTTTCTTTCTCTTTACTATCAATTTCATTCACTTTCTCCATTAACTTCATTCACATAATCTTCCATCTTCACTAATTTCTCCTTCCATATTTTGAGTTGCTGTAGTTCTACTAATTCATGAACTCATTTCACTTTTCATTCTCAATCCACACTACTGCTCTTTCTCTACTTCATTTGTCAAAATTTTCATCTGTTTGGTCCATTATGAGGATGCTTTGATATTATTTTTTCAAATTGCAGAATGGCTTCCAATTACACCACAAGCAGTTGCAGTGGATGAAAAGTTCAACACCCTCCAGACCACATTTCATAATTTGTGCCTAGCTCTGTTTATTCAACCAAATACCACATAATAACTAATGAACCACCTCTGACAGCATTGGTTTGTCACTTGAATCTTTTGACAGCATGCAAGATTTGTTACAACAAGCTCACCACTCCACTCATTTGCTCTCATAAATTACTTCAACCAGTACAAGTTGGAAGGTAGGTGCCAACTTATAATTTTACCCTGGCTGTTCATAAAGGCTCCTTGGTTTTGACTGCATTTTCAAGGCACTTGGTAAAAAAAACTCCCCTTTCTCTTTTTCAACTTGAATATGCTTGAGAGCTTGAGGAATTTGTTTTTTAAGGTAAAATTTTACAATCTACTTGATTTATCCTGTATATTTGCTCATAATTCTGAGTTTATAAATGTCCACAGAAAGTGTCTTAAGGATGAGTTAGATATTTATTATAAGATAAGGAAATTTATTAGTGAGTACTATATAGTGAAAAAATGCTATAAAGTTGCAATAGTTTCAATTAAACACACTAGGTTTGATGCTAAGTCAACAGAAAACTAGAAACCCCCAACATATGAACAAAGAGTTAGGCCTAAATTAAAACATGAAGACATAAAATAAGCTACACCGAACTTCACTGAAGAGCATATATTACAAAAGTAACTCTGAAGTAACCTATTATGTGATCACAAACATTTCAAACTTTCTATCTTATTAGCCAATAACAGTGTCAAAATTAAATTGTAATACGAAACCACAATAAAACATATTTCAATACTATAACTTACAACTTACACCCCACAACAAATTATTTTTATCTGAGGAATCTTGAGGAACTTGTTTTTTGTAGTCTGTAAGTTAACAACTTACTCTATTTCAACCAGAATAATTATAAATTAATTTTGAGCTATTACATAAAATGCTAAGTATTATTTTTTACAAATTACGGTAGTTGAAAATTTTCCAACTTTTGTTTCCAAGTCAATACTCACCAAGAAGCTCTGGAACTGCACCTTTCAACTGAAACAGTTGAGGCACTGGCACTGTCATAACCACAGCTTCAAACTTCTCAGAAGCTCCTGATGATGTGGTCACCAGCCAGTGAGACTTCTCACTTCTCTGAATGCTTTCCACTTCATGCTCAAAGTGAACCTCAGCTCCTACAAACAAACAAAAAAGTGTTAAATAGCAAGCAAATTGTGCAATTTTACAAAAAATAAAATAAAAAAATTAAAGAATGTAAATATATATATATATATATACCAATGCTCAAAAACTACACTGCCAGATGTACCTAGGGCATTAATAAAATGTATATGCTTTATTATGCAAGTAAAAACTCAAATGCTTTAAAAACAAAAAGAAGAAATGTCTGTTGTAAAGAGATTAAACCAAACATATTTCATACTTACCTGTTACATGCACCTTGCAGTAATAAAATTTCCTTTTTATCAAACATCACTTACAGCACACACAAACTGTTGTTTACTGTTACTAGTTAATTGTTTGTAAGAATTTAACCAAAACCACAAGTGATAACCAGTACTTCTGAATGAACAAACCTACAATTACTGATTGCAGTGCACATTTATTCTATAGAATATTTGTAACAGTGTAGTAGTTAAATACTAGTTAGAAATAATTTTTTGTGTTAGCAACTAAGAACAGTTTGATGAAGTATAACGTTCAGTCTAATATGTACATGTTTGTGCTACATGCTCAACTAGGCATATAAGGATTTTTGAATTTTTACCTTTTATACCTAATTGTATCTGTCAGATATAAAATATTGTTTAGTGTAGGTAGTATTATTAATTTATTTATTTTGCGAGTTAATATTTTAAGATTAGTTTCTTTCATAATGAGAGAATTAAAAGCACACAATTATTGGAAGTTGTGTTTGTAAGTTATTGATGTTTAGGCTACAGAGATTTCTAGGATACCTCAGTGAGAGATATAAATAGTGGTGACCATATGCGACCCCAGAGAGTGGGAAGAGAGTCAAAGGTAAAGATGAAAGAGAGTTTCTGTCAGAGAAAGGTTAGAAGACATAAAGTTAACTGTTTTAGGAGTGAATAACCTAACAGTTGATGTGTTAAAGTGAGATTAACAGTTTTCTGACATTTTAGGAGAATAATTTGTCTTGTCAAAGGGTGTTCTAAAGCAATTAAACCTGCCTGTGTGGACGTTGACGAAAAGCAGATGATTATTTGGAAGTAGGCCTATACGCAAAAAGCAGACGAGTATTAGAAGTTAAGGATAGAACTGCAGTAATTCAACAACAGCATAAGTGAATTATACACTGATTCATTAACAATAGTTTTATCCTTTTTTTTTAAAGCCTAATTAGTGTCTAATTAATTACTTGCAAGATACTTTCTTCCCTGGAATAATTTTCCAAAAGCTTTTATAAATTCTTATTTATAGCTTATGAAGAAATTGTAAAAAATGTTCATAATGTTATTCAATATGTCAGCAAAAGTTATTAGCTTTTTTATTCCTAAAATAAACATTCTTTTTACAACAAAAACCTAAATCAATGAATGATACTGTCAAAAACATACTTTACTGAGTAGTATATATTAAAGTAAGTATATGGGTGTGTTGGGCTAAGGATTCTTTTACAGTAGGTGTCTGTGACTTGTTGGCAATAAATTAAACAATAAATGAACTGCCTGCACTCCACTTGTTTTAAAATAATATATTCCAAACAAGTTAAACATGTATACAAAAATTCTTTACACTCTGTATATCATAGTTGTATCTTAAATCATATACAGTTCTCTTCTTCTTGTCCAAAATCTGCTTTAGAATACAGTTGACAAGCCAAACTATTTTTATTTTAAACATTATTAGTGTATAATTCATTTATTCCTTTTTTTCTCTCTCTATTTTTTTTTACCACAACAGCAATGCTATAGTAAAATGAATCTGACAAACTTTGAAAACTTTTAGGTGGAGAAATGTCAATTCATCTTGGAATGTTTAATAACTTCATAAATCTGGTTAAGTTTGTTTGAAGTGGACATTCTGATATGATGGTAAAAGACCTTCTCTAGCAAGTGTAAAACATCATTTATGAACAAGTTCAAGCACACTAATAAGTCTTATTAAAGATAAAAATATATAAATCACACAGACGTACTCTGGAGAGTTAATGTTACACTTTTTAAAGATTTGATATTAAACACATGAAAGTAACTTTATATATACATGTGTAGTATAGTAACTGGAAATGAAGATCCACTCCAAGTACCATTGATATAGCTTATCACAACTTGAAATTCTCACTTTTTGAAGTGAAACTTTCACTGTTGTTGTCAAGTCAATTCACAGGAAAATACGCATAGAAGATCTGTGGAACATCTCTATTTCTTGTTAAATAAATACATATAGATTCATTAAGACTGAGTATTTCTTTTATCACTGTCACCATATATGTGATTATTTATACTATTGAGATAAGAGTACTTATGTTGAGGTAATCAGATATCAATCATTGTCATGGTTAGTAGCCTATACATTCATCTAATTACTAATTAGTTACTTTTTTTTATTATTATTACAAGATATTAATTACTAATGATATCCTATACTTCAGCTGCTAATCTGCTACAACCCCCAAGAAAGTTTTTAAAAAGAATGTATATGGTGGCAGGGTCTGAGATTTATTCCTGTCTTTCATTAGATGTGCTGATGTGCAACACGTATTCACTAGTCCATGGTTTCTCCCATTAGCAATGCTCATAACAGTAAATGGTGTAAAAGTTAGGAACTTTAGGAAGCAAAACTCCAGAATTAGGAACCAAATTAGCAATTTTGCAAGGGCCAAAGGAGCTGTACAAAAATCTTTGACAGAACTTTTTTTTAATCCCAAACTACAAGACAGGTAAAGCCACATATGAAGAATTTTTATTTATTACTACGTTAACTGAGTGAACTAGATGCAAATGATAAAGTATTTTACAGTATAATCTGAAATCAATAAGTAATTTTCTGAAATCATTCTTCCATTTCTGACTCTGGATGAAGTATGGCCAACAGAAAATGTACTGGAAACACCAACATTTAAAGAATTAAACCTCAAAAAAAACTGAAATTTAGAAACCTTTTTTTTAAATTAGGAACTTTATGGTCCAACTATGAGCCCTTCATTGGGAATTGAATCACCTATTTAAATAATTTCAAGAAAGGATATCCAGGTTCTGCAAACTTCTATGTCAGGTTGACTGGGTGTTTTATCAGTTAAGCGGATGAAGAAATTTGTTTTATATTTCTTTTTCTTTTGTATGGTTCTCATTTTATTAATTTAGTACTATTCCATTCTACTGTATGATTTCCTCTGAGGTTGTTTCAGATAGATTAGTATCACATAGATTTATATGTCTATTATGCTCACTAATTCTGTCTTTTGTTGGTCATTCTATTCCTACAATGTTAGGCAATTCACTTTCACAAGGAATTTTGTATATGGTGGTTTTTCCTGTCCACTGAGACTTCAGGTAGTTTGATGTATAATAACTATGATTGTATTATGTTGTGGTTTCTGAATACTGTTATTACATTATACTGTTTGCATATCTTCTGTGTGTTTTTAAGGAAACCTTTGACACATATATATGTCCATAATTTTCCTCCTGGTTACTTTTGGTATTTATCTTCTATTTATCATATTTTCTGGGCATCCATTGTCAAGGAGGATTGTATTGATGTTTTTTCTTTATTCTTACCATCTTCTGTATTATAAATGTCGTTCATTCTGAATACTAGGCAATCTAAGATACGATTTTCACACTGTACTGGTTACTTGATATATAGTCAAGTTACTTACCAGTATCTGTGGGTATCCTGTAAATGCTTGTGCCTTTATTATTTATTTATAGGTTATTTGCCTAAGTAACTGTCATGTCTGGGAGTCATTTCTTCTGTTTCCATTACAAATTATATCACTGATGTTACCTATTTAGGTAGTTCATGAAATCTAGAATATTGTATGTAATGTGTGGCCATAATATGAATGTATCATCATCACATCTGAGCAAAATCATGGGTCTAAGAGTGGTTGTTTTAAGGCATTATCCCAGAATTATTCCATGAACATACTAATTATTAGGCCTTTTTTGTTATTGATAGTTGGAAGTAAGATATATTGATAAGGGAAGCTGTGTGTTCTGTGGTCATGGGGAGTGTCTGTGAAGTGTATTCCTCGAGAGTTCTATCATTTTCAGTTTGTTGGTGGATTATTTATAGTAATGTTTATAAGACTTTTGAAAATGAAATGTGAAACATGTACAGTTTATGTGAGAAATCTGTCAGTCTCAAATAAAATTATTTTTTATTATGCAACCAAAAAAAAAAGTTGTTTTTAAATGTATTTTTTTGGAGTATCTATAGTGTTTGAAAGCTTTGTATGACAGAGAATAGGTTAGATGCACCAAAGATTGATCATTGTGTCTTGAAAGGTTATTATGATTGCATGGTTGCTTTTAAAATATATACAAAGTAAGTTTTAAGCATGTAAGGATGTTTTACAATTTAAAGGCAATATTATACAGTGACTGATTAAGTTATATTGAAATGATTTTGGAACCTTACCATGTCATAACAGTGAACGTCGCTGCATCCAGACATGCTCTATCTGATGACTTTGCATTTTAAAAATAGCCTTGTAGTGTAGGTCCCATTCTATAAGGATCCATCATAAGGTTATAATATACAGAGCACACTACTCCTTTCTGCAGCCTTCCATAATCCATCCAGAGTAGAAGGACAACAATCTCTCAGCACACATTTCAACAGTCCTATTGCATAGAAATCTATAGGTCCTTTGTCCAGCTACATGACCATTATGTTTTCATATGGAATAGCATGAATACTCATTTCATTCATCAGCTGCTTAAGACATACAATGATTAAACAGATATGTTGTGGAGAAAAATTATGTACACAACTTTTGTGTCACTTTTCCAGAAGGAGATCTTTCTTGATTACAATGCATAGTGTTGACTGGGCCATGTGGAAAGCTTATGTCAATGACATTTGTGTTTGCAGATTCTCACCCGTTACAAGTACTGCACTTTGCTTACCATGGCTGAGATACAACTTGTTGCTGATCTCTCTTTTTTTGGATTGTTCTGGTGTTCCAAGTTGATCTGTGTTCCTTTGTTTTCCAGTGCCATTCAGTGCAAGGGAAATCCCTGTCTTAGAAAATCTAAATCCCTGATCTGAAGACATCTTTATAGTCTGAGTGCACATATAATTTGCTTCAGAAAGGGATATTACATACCTTTCAAAAACTGTCAATTTTCAGTGGCATCACACTACCTATGAAACACCAAACAATTTAAAAATTTAGTTATTATACATGACGTTCTACCATCATGACTTTGTATTGGCTGTGGCTGTTATGTGACTTGTGGATTTGCATACTCAAAATAGTTTTAATATAAAATAATCAACATTCTATATGTCTGTTTATTTACATGATATCTAGCTAAGGGGGTGGCATGGTGATTTCTACAGTTAATTATGTTGTTGTGCGAAGGGAGTATTTCTATTTTTTACCATGAAAATCACCTTTCACTCAGTAAGAGAAATCTTTAGTAAAAATGCTTTAATACAAAAAAAAATCAGATTTTCTGTATACAACATAATTTTTTTTTCTAAAATCTTGCCAAATTTCACAAACATACTTGCTAAATTTAGACTTATAGTATATCTATCTATCTATCTATATATATAGACAGTTCACAAATGGTTTCTTTAACATGTTGAATAGGCAACTATTCTCTACAATCACCTAAATTCTCTTGCATTTTTCAATGCAAATAATTTTTTCAAAAATGATTTCCTTGAACTTAAAGTCCTGAATAACAATGATCCTGTTTCTATAAACAGCTGAACTCAACTGTCTAGAGATACTGCTATCAATAACCTGATCAGAATGTTTAAAACACTAACCAAAAGGCATTATTTGTTTTTTTTTCTTTTATTTTAACAGGAGCATTCATAGATAGTGGCCTTTATAAAATCATGTCTTTCCAAAGTATCCAGCTTATTTTAAATGAACTGAATTCACCTTCTCTTTGCTTTTATAATCCTTGTTAAAAACCCTTATAAACTCAAAGATTCACATTCTCACGGTCTTCATATAATCAACTCTCTATAATACCTTTTATGTCTAACAAAATGAAACAGATGCTGCAACTCCCATTTCCAACACTTTATTGCAGACTTCTACCTCTTCTTTAGACAAGATAATCCAGCAACTCTACTTTCAAACTTGTTCTGAAAGCTTCCAAATTTTAGCATACAGATCATAAGTGTTCCAAAATAACGTTTGCATAACTTTGACACAAATCTCTACTAATCACATTTCATCAATATGACTTAAGAAACTTTTCCATTCCTTCCTTGAAAAATAATTTGAGAAAAAGACTATGTTTTGTTTTTACTCTTAAACCATATAAATATCTGCACTTTACATCATAGGTAGAATTAAAATATATGAAAATTGACCCTTAAGCCTAATTCTTTTTACTACATAAATAGCACTAACATATATATAACTTAAAAAATCTTCCTGAGAACATACAACTTAGTTTATCATTTTAGAATCCGATTTTGACACTAGAAACAACTGAATACAGTATTAAGAATTAAACCCACCAGATTTATTTAAGTAATATTTGACCAAAGATCCACTTCCATTAGGAGTAACAAAATTAAGTGTCCCTGATGCTACTTTCTTCATGCCTTCAAACTTACTAATCATAGGTTGTAGTAGCTCACTTTCAATCAAGTCTTCATAAAACCTATTGAAAATACCATACAGAAAAGCTATTTCAATATTTTTATAAATGTATTAACATAATATTTTACGAGTATTTAATTTCTTCTTACAACTTAAGTAACATAAATCACAAACATATTTTTCATATTGAGTTTGTCCTTAGTCTGACTATTAACAAAGAATGTTTGATACAATTATTAAAAATTTTGATCATTCCAAATGATCATCTTTACTTGATCGACATTTATTACTATAAATGAAGATTTATTATCATTCGTGCTTCTAATTACATCAAATCTTCAGGTTAACACAATACTGAATAAAGTCATGAACAAATCATAAACAGATGAGTGAAATAACTTAGAGAAAAGATAACATTTTCCTTAACTGAAATTGTATTTCAGACAGATACTCACCTCTCTGCCCCATAAAGAGCTACTACCTCATACACAATGCCATATAATTTCCTGCATACTGCCACAAGCCTTGAACAAAGTCCCAACCTTACACATATCAATGTTTATTGCACCAACCTATGATGTAATTATCATTGACATATAGCACCTCTACTATAAGGAGGGTTACACATCCTCCATGAACAGTAATTCCCATGAGAAAACAGCATGAGCAAAGACTCATTCTTGATGAAGCAAACTAAATGCACCAGAAATTTGGAGGGAGGAAGCAGTGCAGAAAGGTGAGTATCTTTCTGAAATACATTTTCAGGTGAAGAAAAGTTAATTTCAGAAATGCTACTCACCACTCTATACCACAAAGAGATAGAACTCTACATTGAAGATGATGCAGGAACCAGTGAAGAGAAATTACAAACATGATTTTCTTTCTAAAAACAGCATCAGAAAGGGAAGCTCTATGAAGTGTGGCATCCACAAAGCAGAGGGTAGCCTAGTGAGGCAGCACTTGGTGGAGACTACATCCATCTCAAGCAGAAAATATACTTCACTCAATAGAGGTGGTAGTGCAAAAGATACTGTCATAAGAATCTTTTGCTGAGTACTAATGTATTTCTAAGGTGGGTGGCAGATTGCTCAACTGTACATTATCACACAGGCAGACAGCTGAGTACGACCGTGCAGTGTGGCTAGGACTGTTCCATATTAGAAAAATACTTCTGTGAGATACCACAATAATCAGATGCTGGGAGAAACATCCTAAGTCTGTGTTCCAAAGCAAACCCAAGACCTATCTGGCTGTAGCAAACCCATGGGAATGGCTTGGTTCATAACTTAGAGGGGTGTCCTGTATTACACTACTAAGTAACACCCCAGCCCTACTTTGCAAAGTTCAGTTTCTTATCACTGGGAATGCACCCTGATAAATAACTCTCCTTACTGCCTTCCCCAGCAATCTGTAACTGGAAAAACAATGGCTCTCCCTTACTCTACTTGAAGAAACAAGGAGGGAATAACATGCATGGGGAGTGGGAACACCAGAGAGGTGTTTGGACTATGTCTTTGGGCACAATCACCTGGACTTGTGTCCCATAATGAAAAATAGTGCAATGGGTTATCACAACTAAAGATGGCAGGTTTGAGGGCAGGCACACTTGGTACTATCATTTTTTTTATTTCACAAGTGCAGGATGGCCTGGAAGATAAAATATATAGAAACCACTGAAGCAGTCTTGCAGAAAATTTCATCTCAGCAGTAGGCATTAAGCAAGGTCAGATTGGCTTAATACTTTCCATACTCTTTTGCCCTATGTGGATTTTGGGTAAGTGTTTCCTGCAAGGCAACACTGGCCACTTGGTGGGTTCTACTGTTTCCATAATATATATATATATTAAAGAACCATTGTGAAGAGTGGAGAATGGTGACTGGAAGGAGATAAAAACCAGAGTAAGTGAAACTTCCCTATGGTGTGAGTAAAATGACACTAATGCAAGATCTCAAACAGGGGACATCAATGGCTAGAGGCAAGAGAGGCTGTGACATGACAAAGAACATGATGGGAAAAAATATTAAAATAAGAAAAACATAATCTTCAATAAAAAAAGAAACCAGCCATATGAGGTATATAACCCATTTGGGCAAAGTGTTTGTAAGTAAGTTACTACAGGAACAGGAATCCCATGGCAAGAAAAGACATTAGCAAGAGACCTCAAAAGGTGCAGTATGAGTGAAATTATAATACAGATTATACAGAACAGAAGAGATGATCCAAGTTAGAATGACTGTACAGGGAAGATAGGAGAGGGAGGATGTATGGAGAAAATATTGAATCATCCTCTCAAGCCACCCAGGAAAGAAGATGAACCTGTCAATGTGGTAAAAAGTGTGGGAAGAGACCAAGACAAAAATGAGAGACATATTTCTTAAATGAAAAATGGATGAAATGTATGAAGCATATAAAAGGAGGTTGAACCACACCTCACACAGAGCATCCTCAGCCAGAGGTACAGCTTGAGACTGGATACCAAGTGAGCGAAAGTGAGAAGCAAAGGGAAGGTGAAAAAAGAACTGATGTTAAGATGGTCACTAAAAACACAAGAGGATGAAAAAACACTCCATGGGTAGGGTCCGGTATTAAGCAAGATAGTTAATATGCCACCAGGGCCTGAGCTTTCAAGATAGAATAAACTTAAAAGAGAAAGTCTAGAGCCAGGAAATCAGAGTTCCCAGGAATAAGTGCCTCCCAGTCAGACCAGATGCTGGAAATGGATTAGGCACACAGAACTGCACACCACTAGAACAGAAGTACCTGTGCTATACTTATCATGGACAAGCAAAAGTAACCGCCTCCAGTGATGGGAAAAGATTAAGTTAATCTATCAACCTAAATTATTTCATGGGCTTTAAAAAGGTTAATTGTGTTGCACTCTTGGTTTCACTCAGAGAGAAAGCTCTGAGCTACTTATACCATCCACTGCAAAAAGTAATTGTTGAGCATTTCAATCACATTAAAAGCCACTAAACAATAGCATACAGTAAATCTACATCTGTATTCTTTAAGTTACATAACATTTTGAAATGTGAATGATAGTGTGATTAATGCCAAACAACTTAGTGTAGAATATCCTGGTTGTGAAATAAAATTTGACATCAACATTATTCATGCTTGTTCTCCTGTTATTTCAAAAGTGAAAGTTGAGCTTTGCCTATCTGCACAGCTTTTCAAGTAGGAGACAGACAAATGCTTGGACAGACACCACAGTTCACAATATATAAAATATATGGAATCTCAGATATGTAAGCAGAAGCCCATAGACTGACTTCAGAGTCTTGGTGAATTCCAAACAGATGGAAGTCTGGGTAAAGTGTGGGGGACATCCGAGGTTGTGTGTGTTCAAGCACACCACCATGACCATAAGAAGTGAAAAGAAAACAGTTTAGCTCTGGAGACACCTGCTTTTACAGGCCAGAAACCACTGAAGGGGACATATATGGGCACACCCAAGAAGAACAAAGGACTCAAGAGAGATTCCCTAAAAGAGACTCATGCAGGAAATGAAGGCAATATGATAATTCTGGTATCAAAAGTTCCATGTTACAAAGACAAAGAAGTACACTAAGTTTTTCACACATATAAAGTAAAAGACAGAGAGACCCCCCTCTCCCCAAGTAAATCAAGGGATTCAACCAGTGGACAAACTGAAAAACTGAGAGTAAACAGGATGTGCTCCACGGTAAAGAGTGGCCAGGGTGAGATATACCATATACAGCAAGTCAAAACCCAGGTACAGGGAACCGACATCCATGTGGGAATAGGATGAGGATCATACCATCAGCAAGTCAAATAAACTAAATTCCAAAACTCAGTCACTGAACCAAAATCCACATGGTGATAGGAAAGAGGATCATACATCTTCACCTCAAGTTCAGCAGAGCAGAGGGAGATATCATACCCACCAATCTGTGAACAGGGAACATGATAGCAAAGTGATAAAATGTTTTACCGATTCAGGAACCCGACATCCAGATGATTGGAGTAATAAATATGTCCCTGTATTGTATAATACTCCACTCAAAATCAATCAGACAGGAACCATCCCCAGTATAGGAAAATCTTCAAGGGATAGGACAACAAAAAGAATCGTTGCAAACTTGCACATTCAACCACCACGACTCACAACACTGTAGCAGTGAACATGAGTCCAACTACGTGAGGGAACAGAGACACCTGTAATACACATGTAAGGACTTATTTTGATTGGTCCAACTCTGAATCCAAAACACAGCCACTAAGAAAAGACATCCATGTGGGGGTAGGATGAGGGATCCCAATCAAAGGGGTGAACTGCAAAATTGATGGCTCACTTTATAGCTACAACATCCCCTCAAATAAACCCATTCAGAGATGGAGCATCAGATTGGAAGACATATCATATACACCAGAAGAATACCACTACCCTACTCTCAACTGAATGGATTCAGTATTGGTTTCATCATATATTTCAATCACATTCAGTAGGATACCTCCGCGGTCCACCACCCCAATAGCTTGGAACTGGAAAGTGGTAAGGACTCCCATACTCTATTGGAAGAAAAAGGGAAGAGAAATCATGGTGAAGAGTCTGGAGGAACATTAACACTGAAGACAGAGAAATGGGTGACCACAAAAACCCTATTTTGAAAGGCAGACCACACCTAATTTATTCAACCTGAGGAATGGCAGGAATGGGTAACTATCCTCTTCCTTAAAGACAAAAAGGGACATGCCCCTGAAAAGGTATATATACAAAAAGATAACTTACACAGTCACAGTCTCAATGAAGTCTGAAGAA
Organism: Limulus polyphemus; assembly: GCF_000517525.1. NCBI lineage: Eukaryota > Metazoa > Arthropoda > Merostomata > Xiphosura > Limulidae > Limulus > Limulus polyphemus. The sequence continues at coordinate 49,257 of NW_013668812.1, forward strand.
TGGTAACAGGTGAAGACGATAACCCAAAGAGAAAGAAACAGCTATCCAATGCAGATAGTGAGAGATAAAGGTATGCAGTGTAGTCCACATGCCCAACTGAGGAATTTCCTCGAATGGATGATGAAGATGAGATGCCAGGGAAAAGGTAAGGTGCCTAATCTGGAGAAAAGACACCTGGAACAAATTATAGGAAGAAGGAGACAAAGAAGAATAAGCCAACTGAATTAAAAGCTGAACCCAATTAGTAAGGGTGTAAAAAGAAAGGAACAAACAGAGAATATTTGCCATGGAATGAAGAGGCGGGAATGGACATCATGGAAGGAAGACATGTGAGCAATTAACAATGAAAAGTATGTATGGGACATAGTAGTCTATCCGGATCAGACCAGGAATATAGGTGGGAAATGGAAATCGGCAAGGAGGAGGAAGTACCCTCACGAGCTGCCAAAGTTTTGGAAAGGAAAGTTCAATCTAGATAAAGGGAACATATGTGGTATGATCCAGGGTATGTAAAACATCAACTGCATATAAATCTCACTAACAAGTCAAGAGAACAAGGAAATAAGTCTTAAGGGATTAGTAGAAAATCTAACACAAAGACAGAGGTTCAAATGGTGGTAAAGTGAGGCAGTGAAGAACCACACTGACATCCCAAACCAGAAGGACTGTGAGCCAAGGAGGTCAACTAATCTGGAAGGAATGCAACAACAGTGAGTGGGTAGGAGAGGTAAAAACTTTATGGTACAGGGAAAAACGAAAAGTGTGGATAAGGCAGCTCGATAACCCGTGATCAAGGAAACAGAAGCCCCTTGATCAAACAGCCAAGTGAGGAAATCCGTAAGAAGAGAAATGATGGTTAGAGCACGTGAAAACCCCGACCCAAAGACCAAATGCAGAAAATGTTCCACTGACGTTAATATACATTTATGGAGGAAGGGCGAATGGAACGTGCTAAAATGAAGTGACTCACCATGACAATCTGAATATCCTCACCAAGGACCAGATAAAAATCAGGCATGAAGATGGAGATTAGGAAAGGCTGGATGTAATGCCGGTGCCCAAGGTTAATGTAGAAGGGATGGAATAAGAGGAAGAAGTAATGGTGGGGCAGAATGGAGCTGGACCAGCCATGGAGACAGCAGTTGAGCAGGCTAGTAAGGAGCAATCAGAAGGACTTGACACAGAGTGGTGTGGATGACTGAAATCACCCTGAGAAGAAAATAGATGGGAGGATATACATAAGGGTATTTGTTGGTCCAATCCTGGCTGAACTCATCAATAAACAGTGCAAGTGGATGAAGAACTGGTGACCAAAACAGAGATAACTTGGTATTGAAGAATGTGGCAAACACATCCAGGTGAGAAGTACCCCACCAAAGGCACAGCTACTGGAAAACATGAGAATCAAGAGATCACTTTATTGGATAAATTTTGTCCAGTTGGAAAAGATGATCCGTGACTAGATTGAATGCACCTGGAACATAACACGCAAGGAGATGAATACAGAGCATGTGGTCCCAAAAAAGGAGATCCAAGGTTTGACCAAAAAGGGAACAAGAACGGGTGCCACCTGTTACGTATTAGAATTTTAAATGGTCTGAAATTGAGTTAAATGATACTTTAAATTTAGTAGTTAAATTGTACTTTGGATTTAGTAGTTAAATTAAAGCCAATATATATAGTCAATTTATGATATTTGCCAACAAGATTGATACACTCTGTTTTCTTTTTTTTTAACACAAATATGTTTTAATATACACACAACAGTACAATTTACAATAACAATTACTACAAATTGTTATTACAAACG
>NW_013668812.1:52066-57826 GCF_000517525.1 Limulus polyphemus
TATTTAACTGTATAGACTATGCATTTTCTAAATATAAATTTAATCTAAACAAACATTGATATAATAACAAATTTGTTTCACACCTTAGTGGTTGATATAAGCTCTCACCACAGAATTATCGGAATGGATCATGACCAGATGATTCCTGGCAAGATCAAGAAAATGATCCAAAGCACGATGTATGGCCAGAAGCTCCAGGATCTTGATATGGTAAGACCTCTCAGTCAGAGACCACTGACCTGAAACTTCCTGCTGAATGACCCACACCCCCAGCTGTGGAGGGAAGCTTCCATGAAGTAGAACTCTTGTTGATGTGTAGGCCTTGTCTAACCACCAGTGCAGATCATTGACAAGAGAAGGAGGAAGGGAAATAGGAAGGTATCCTGCACAAGGTTCCATTGGTTGTGCAGAGTCCACTGAAAAGACCTCATATGCATTTGACCCAAGGTGATAAGGATTTCCACAGAAGACCAAATCCCTAAAACCAATAGCACCTTACTAGCAGTAATGGAAAGAACAGTGATGACATGGAGAACTGAAAACTCAATCAAATAGAGTCGTAGCGGAGAAGGTTGGGCCTAACTGAGATTAGTGTTGAAAAAGACACCCAAGTGGACAAGATATTGGGTAGGTGTAAGAAATGACTTTTCCAACTTGATTAACCAACCCACACAAGAAGCTTTCAAGGGAAACAGATGAGTTTGATGGGCAGACTCCCATTCAGAATAAGCTAACAGAAATCAGTCGTCCATGTAATGGTGTAAGCACAACCACCAGGAATGCATGTGTTGAGCAAAAGCCTTGACCACTCGACAAAAGACATACGGGGCCAAAGCAAGCTCCGAAGGGTGGAGCACAAAATTGATACACTACCCCATGATGAAAAAAACAAAGATAGTGCCTCGACAGATGAGATATAGGAATATGCAGATAAGCAATAGAAATGTCAACCTTGCTCATCCATAGACCTGGAGAAAAAGCCCACCTGAGAAAAGACTTCATGGTAAAATGAGGCAGGACCAAAAATTGATTGAGGGGGGGACAGATCGATCACAGGCTGCCAGTCCCTGCTTTTCTTGGGTACCACAAACAGCCTGAAATAAAAACCTGGAGAAGGATGAGGTACAGGTTCAATGGCTTTCTGTAAATGAATATTCTGTACTGCCTCATACAGATATTAACTGGTGGTAGGATCTGGAAGCAACAGAAATGATATGGGTACCCAAGACAATAGAGGAGGAGGAAAGGAAGTGGATGACAAGTATCTTGGATAATATACAATAATTCATAGATCTTTGGTAAAATTGCACAATAGGAGAACAAAATCAGTGAAGTCACTGGTACTGTTGGCAATATGTCCATCTTTGTCAAATAATACAATGAGTGGAGAAACCCTGAGAGGTAGGAACTAGTAAAGGGAAACAGTAATATGGGATTCTCTAGGCTCAGAATGAGACAAACGATCAACCAAAGATGAAAAGGTTGATTGCTGTCTAACAGATTCAATACAGGATTCTAAAGCCTCATTAATAAATCAGAAAACAGACTCTTGGAGAAAATGAGCCATATGTAGGTCCCAAAGATAAGTAGATGGTAAATAAACTTGGGACAATACAATATCTCTCCAAAGAAGATTCCAACAACCGAGAAACAATGTGTGTAAAGAAAGGGCTGAAGAAGACAAATGTGTCAATGTGGAAGTTATCAGGGAGAGGGTATTCCTCGAAAAACCTTCAGAATCTCAGTGGAGTGCCTCAGAAAGGAGGTGGATGGTGGACAAGTACCATAGGAGAGTTGATAGGGTAAGGCAAAGGTGGGAAAACTGGGCATGGGATAAACGAATGGGATGATCAGGGTTTACCCCCCTACACAGGCAAAAGTGATACCAAATGTTAAGAATCAAGAAACAGAAATTCAGCCTGATGGGAGCTAAAGCAATCTGCTCTGAAGCCCATGGAGGGCAAGGCATACTAGCACCCTCTCGCATCTGAGATATAAAATACTCTGCGTGAACCCTAATATCTGGGGAAGGGGGAAACACAAAATACTGAGAGGAGGGTGTATCATGTAACATGGAAGGAAGAGGATTATAAGATATTGGTGAAAGCGATAAAATAAAATAAATCTTTTTATAAGTAAATTGCAAAAACACAGATGACTACACACTGCTAATTTAAGTACAAAATGCAATCAGTATATATTTATTTTGGACATGTTCCAACTACCCACTATAAAACTTACTGTGCATGACTTCTAACATAATCAGGTGTAGCTGTCAAATACTGAGCACCAAGATCAGCAATACAGGAAGGACTGGTAGGACTGCGACTTGTGCTCATTCGCCCACCTAAAAGATTTTACAAATTTTTCTATAATAGTATCTTTCAGGTCTCATTTTAAAACGAACAAATTATTGGAGATACTGTATTGTTCAAAATGGAAAGGTGACTGTTTAGAAATTGCAATTGAGGGTTAGTATAACAACACTGGTTTCAGATGATAATTATAAGCTCAAGTGCACATTAAGGCTGATCCATTAAGGAAGAAAGATCTTTGACATGCTCACAAACTATTATTAAAAGTTTTTTTTTTAATACTGGCATATCTTCACACCAATAGGTAACACACAGATCAGTAACAGACATTACCAAAGTTATAAAAGAACTTAACCTCTATGGTACTCCTTATCTTCTGATAAAAAGGTAACACATCAAACAACAGTATTTACTTATTTTACATTTGTAAAAAAGTTAAATCCACTTAAAGAAGGGAACTATTGATCTACAAAATGTAAGGAAAATAATTGTAATTGTTGCAATTATTTATAGATTGGTGTATTTTAAATGTGTTATGACCATCTTGTTTTTCTAGATACAAAAACATAAGAACAGGGTAATAAAAGAGTATCTGATCCACTAGATATCCTCACCCCTAAAGATATTCAACGCAACCAAATACATACTTTCACAGTCATGTGTTAAATTAACAATAAAAAAAACTGCTCAAATACTTCCACAAGTTTAAAACTCAAACCAGAATATAATTTTGTTTAAAAAAAAAAGTATTTATTGTTGCTACCAAAGTTAACCTTTATTTATCTACTTTGTAATAATTCATCATTACAACTGATTTTCTTGTTGTCAAGAGAAGTATTTCTTTATTATTAAGATTTTTAGAACCTTTTAAACATTTTCTGCTAGAATGACTTGGATCTCTTAATATTTGTTGGATAACATTACTTACCCGATAAGGTAGTATATAGTTGTTTTAAATGTGCTAAAACTAAAATGATAATAAGGGGTTAAATATGCTATTATTAATGTCTTACCTCCTTAGCCCATTATCTTTTTTTTCTCTCACTTTCTCTTGCATTATATTAAGATTTCTTTTAATTAGATCTAAATTTGAAATAATCTAATGGTTCTTTATTTTTAGACTAAATTACATTTCCTTGGATAGTCAGCATGGTTTCACAAGAGAAACGTCTTGCCTTACTAACCTTTTGATATTCTTTGAAGAGGTTACTGCTTAAATAGATGAGGGCATGAATATGGATTTGGCATACCTGAGTTTGCAGAAAGCATTTGACAGGGTGCCACATAAAAGTATTGCTAAAACTTCTCTCTGTAGGGATGGGGGAATAGTTTGGCTCATTGGATAAAAAACAGGCTAGACAGAAGAAAGCAGAGGGTTGTTATTAAGAGTTCAGTCAAACTGGATTAATACCACAAGTAGGGTACCTCATGGCTATGTGTTAAGACCTTTAATATTTTTTTATTTAAATCGATGATTTAGATGAATGAACAGTCAATAGATTATTTAAGTTTGCTGATGAAGTTTTGGGTGTTGCTGGCTGTGAGGAGAATGCTACTGCTTTACAAAAGAATTTAGATTATTTGGTAAGTTGAGCAAATAAATGGTAGATGACTTTTAATTACAATAAATGCAAGTTAATGCCTAAGGAATATCACAGTTTGAATTATGGGTATTATTTTGATGGGAATAACCTTAACAGTGTTATTGGAAGCAAAAAATATTGATGTTCTGGTTCATCAGTCTCTAAAACCATCCAAGCAATGTGCTGTTGCTAGTGGCAGGACAAATAGGAGTTAGGTTGTATGTACAGAAATGCTGAATACAGGTCTAAAAAGGTTATAATATCATTTTATAGATCATTGGTTCGGCAATATTTGGAGAACTTAGTTTAGTCTTGGTCTGCTCACCATAGAAGGGACACCGAATTATTGAAAAGGATGATAACTGTGATGGAAAGGATAGGTTAAATTGTTTTCTCTTGGAAAAAGAAAAGCTAAAAGGGATCTTATTAACTTTTTTAACCTCGGCTCGGTCCCTGGGACTGATCTTGTAGCCATTTAGTGCTTGTTATAGTTTTCATGCTATAACTTTTAAATTAGTAAGTGAATGTTAACAAAATTTGGCCATTTATCAGTAAACATTCTAATGCTTTCATATGCAAAATATCTAATTTTTTTATTTATTAAGTCTTAAGGTTTGTAAAGCAATGTTTTTCTCATGCCTCTTTTCTTTTCACATGTTGCCTATCTACTATGTAAAGTAATTTTCATTTTAAGATTAAAAATACTTTTATGCATAATAAAATTTTGAAATTTCCCATGCAAAATCTTTATAATGTCTGGATAGTTATCAAACATTTCTTAAGAAAAAACTTTATATTTTATTTCTTATTTTCAGTAATTACTCTCTTCACGTGTTCGGTAAATTTGACCGATCTCACAACCACCATAAAAAATTAGGAAATAAACATAAATTATGCCTCTTTCATTCTAGAATGAACACAAATTACAACATGAAAACATATATGTTTAGATGAAATAGCTTAAATCTCATAACATTATACATTTGTATATATTTATTATTTTTATTATATTGACCTTTCACCTGTGCCTGGCTAACAATACAGAAGTTACAATGACACAGCTCACGTGCACTCATGTTACCCTATCAAATAACATAAAGGTGACCTTTGTTCTGTACATAGTAACTTGTCTTGTCTGTGTTTTAGTCGATTAGTATTTTGTAAAATACAGTTACATTTCAATTATTATATATTAGTATGTATATAGATTATTGCTATTTTGAAATAAGTTCTTAAAATTATTTGTCACAAAACACATAACAGTAGATAAAGAAGTAAAGCAAACAATTACCCCTTCTAGTTATGACCTTTTTACTCTGTAGCTGCTTGACATAGGCTGCTAAGCCTTTAAAAATTTTGCAAGTGGAGGATATGAAACAAAATTTTTTTTAAAGTTTTATATATACTTTTGAATAACTAAAAATTTATAAATTACTACATCAATACCATATAATTCAACTATAATTTATCAAGTTTAGTAACTAAGCTGTATTTAGGTCTAAAAAAATATCAAATTTCGAGCAGACTAAAGACAACCTACCTCATCGAATCTTGAATCAAAAGAAAGATATGGCAGAAGGAACGTCAGAAAGGCTGAGAAACCACTAGAAGGACATTCTGAGCTTCCAATTGGTTATTCATGTCATATATAGAAGTAAGTGTATATATAAGGGAATGTTTCCAAAATTGGAAAGAGGTGAGCGGGGTGCCACTGTATGTGATTTATTACATGAGCAATATCTTAGCAAATAGAAAGGATAAGACCTTCTTATTTTATATTCTAGCTTATCAACATCAGTAATTTGAGTTTCTAATTCATATAAAACTATAAACTTTGTATTTTGATTTCAAAAACATCTAAT